>NC_060184.1:16729287-16739287 GCF_021184085.1 Oncorhynchus gorbuscha
TGATATGGTGGTGTGGGGTTTTGGCGATGTGGGGTTTTGGCGATGTGGGGTTTTGGTGATGTGGTGGTGTGGGGTTTTGGTGATGTGGGGTTTTGGTGATGTGGGGGTGCGGGGTTTTGGTGATGTGGTGGTGTGGGGGTGTGGTGATATGGTGGTGTGGGGTTTTGGCGATGTGGGGTTTTGGCGATGTGGGGTTTTGGTGATGTGGTGGTGTGGGGTTTTGGTGATGTGGGGTTTGGTGATGTGGTGGTGTGGGGTTTTGGTGGTGTGGTGGGGTTTTGGTGATGTGGTGGTGTGGGGTTTTGGTGATGTGGTGGTGTGGGGTTTTGGTGATGTGGTGGTGTGGGGGTGTGGTGATATGGTGGTGTGGGGTTTTGGCGATGTGGGGTTTTGGTGATGTGGTGGTGTGGTGATATGGTGGTGTGGGGTTTTGGTGATGTGGTGGTGTGGTGATATGGTGGTGTGGGGTTTTGGTGATGTGGGGTTATGGTGATGTGGTGGTGTGGGGTTTTGGTGGTGTGGGGTTTTGGTGATGTGGTGGTGTGGGGTTTTGGTGGTGTGGTGGTGTGGGGTTTTGGTGATGTGGTGGTGTGGGGGTGTGGTGCTTTGATGATGTGATGTGGTCTGGATGTGGTGCTGCATGGTGTTCCCATGACCATTAAAATGAATGATGAGTGGTCTGCTAACAGAGCCAAATGAGACTGATACAGGGACATGTTACTGCCAGTGAAAGAGACGGAGGAATAAAAACAGAACACATGATGACAACAGGGATCCGGGTATATCAGTCAAATAATGACCTTCAACTTCCTTGACATGTTTCTCTTTAAGGTGACAAAATCCCATAATCATCTCAGCAAGATGTAGAGCAGCTTGTGTTTCAGCAAGCCTGCCTGCCTGCCTGCCTGCCAGTCAGTCAGTCAGTCAGTCAGTCAGTCAGTCTGTCAGTCTGTCAGTCTGTCAGTCTGTCAGTCTGTCAGTCTGTCAGTCTGTCAGTCTGTCAGTCTGTCAGCCAGCCAGCCAGCCAGCCAGTCTGTCCGTCAGCCAGCCAGCCAGTCTGTCCGTCCGTCCGCCAGCCAGCCAGTCTGTCCGTCAGCCAGCCAGCCAGCCTGTCCGTCCGTCCGTCCGTCAGCCAGTCTGTCCGTCCGTCCGTCCGCCAGCCAGTCCGTCCGTCCGTCAGCCAGCCAGTCCGTCCGTCCGCCAGCCAGCCAGCCAGCCGTCCATCCGTCCGTCCGTCCGTCCGTCCGCCAGCCAGTCCGTCCGTCCGTCAGCCAGCCTGTCCGTCCGTCCGTCAGCCAGCCAGCCTGTCCGTCCGTCCGCCAGCCAGCCAGTCTGTCCGTCCGTCAGCCAGTCCGTCCGTCCGTCAGCCAGTCCGTCCGTCCGTCAGCCAGTCCGTCCGTCCGTCCGCCAGTCCGTCCGTCCGTCAGCCAGTCCGTCCGTCCGTCCGTCCGTCCGTCCGTCCGCCAGCCAGTCCGTCCGTCCGTCCGTCCGTCAGCCAGTCCGTCCGTCAGCCAGTCCGTCCGTCAGCCAGTCCGTCCGTCAGCCAGTCCGTCCGTCCGTCAGTCCGTCCGCCAGTCCGTCCGTCCAGTCCGTCCGTCCGTCCGTCAGCCGTCCGTCCGTCCGTCCGTCCGTCAGCCAGTCCGTCCGTCCGTCCGTCAGCCAGTCCGTCTGTCCGTCCAGCCAGCCAGTCTGTCCGTCCGTCCGTCAGTCCGTCCGTCCGTCCGTCCGTCAGCCAGTCCGTCCGTCCGTCCGTCCCGTCCAGTCCGTCCGTCCCGTCAGCCAGTCCGTCCAGCCCGTCCCAGTCTCCGTCCGTCCGTCCGCCAGTCCGTCCGTCAGCCAGTCCGTCCGTCCGTCAGTCCGTCCGTCCGTCAGCCAGCCAGTCCGTCCGTCCGTCAGCCAGTCCGTCCGTCCGTCAGCCAGTCCGTCCGTCCGTCAGCCAGTCCGTCCGTCCGTCGTCCGTCCGTCAGCCAGTCCGTCCGTCCGTCCCGTCCGTCAGCCAGTCCGTCCGCCCGTCCGTCCGTCGCCCGTCCGTCCGTCCGTCCGTCAGCCAGTCCGTCCGTCCGTCCGTCAGCCAGTCCGTCCGTCAGCCAGTCCGTCCGTCCGTCCGTCCGTCCGTCAGCCAGTCCGTCCGTCCGTCCGCCAGCCCGTCCGTCCGTCCGTCAGCCAGTCCGTCCGTCAGCCAGTCCGTCCGCCAGTCCGTCCGTCAGCCAGTCCGTCCGTCAGCCAGTCCGCCCGTCCGTCAGCCAGTCCGTCCGTCAGCCAGTCCGTCCGTCAGCCAGTCCGTCCGTCAGCCAGTCCGTCCGTCAGCCAGTCCGTCCGTCAGCCAGTCTGTCCGTCAGCCAGTCTGTCCATCAGCCAGTCTGTCCGTCAGCCAGTCTGTCCGTCAGCCAGTCTGTCCGTCAGCCAGTCTGTCAGCCAGCCACACACCTGCTCCTGCTGTCTCATTATTGAGCAGAGCAGGTGATTTGGCGGGGCTCTGTGTTGATCTATATGCACTAGCTTAAAGCTTGGTATGTTCTTGGCACATCTTTCTCCATCTTTCTTCCACCCTCTATCTAGCTCACTCTCTCATCCTCATCTACACCTAGCCTACCCTCTTTCTCCCTCCCTTCCTCTGAACTCAGTAATGAGGCACAGTGGATATAATGGCCCTGCTACTCCCAGACAGCCTCCCAAAATGGCACCCTATTCCCTATTTAGGGTACTACTTTGACCTGGACCCATAGGGGATGGAAATAGGGAGGTGTTTGGAACACAGCCTCAGACAGCCTGCACAGCCAGTACATGTGCACAACACACACACATCCCTTTAGGGAGGAAATAAGTGTGTGCGTGTGTTAGGGGAGACATGTTTCACGTCTCTGGGAGTACAACACACTCTCAGTCTGTTCACACACTCCGTGGCGATGACGCATGCAGTCGAACTCCCTGCAGACCACTAAGGTCAGGACTCGGGTGGAGGGGGAGGACAATTGAGAGGGGAGGGGGGATGGCATTCAGAGCCCTCTGCTCGTTCAGCACCACTGTGAGAACCTGTGACTGTGCTTGTGAGAGTCACACCTGAGGACATGTGAGTCAGTGTGTGACTCGGACACTACTCAGTGAATCACATCAGCCAGACAGCAACCACCACCACCACCCCTCTTCAGTGACAGAACATCTCTGGTCCAGATCAGCCAGACAGCTACCACCACCCCTCCTCAGTGACAGAACATCTCTGGTCCAGATCAGCCAGACAGCTACCACCACCACCACCACCCCTCTTCAGTGACAGAACATCTCTGGTCCAGATCAGCCAGACAGCTACCACCACCACCACCCCTCCTCAGTGACAGAACATCTCTGATCCATATCAGCCAGACAGCTACCACCACCACCCCTCTTCAGTGACAGGACATCTCTGGTCCAGATCAGCCAGCTACACCACCACCACCACCCTTCTTCAGTGACAGAACATCTCTGGTCCAGATCAGCCAGACAGCTACCACCACCACCCCTCTTCAGTGACAGAACATCTCTGGTCCAGATCAGCAAGACAGCTACCACCACCAGCACCCCTCTTCAGTGACAGAACATCTCTGGTCTAGATCAGCCAGACAGCTACCACCACCACCCCTCTTCAGTGACAGGACATCTCTGGTCCAGATCAGCCAGACAGCTACCACCACCACCACCACCCTTCTTCAGTGACAGAACATCTCTGGTCCAGATCAGCCAGACAGCTACCACCACCACCCCTCTTCAGTGACAGAACATCTCTGGTCCAGATCAGCCAGACAGCTACCACCACCACCCCTCTTCAGTGACAGAACATCTCTGGTCCAGATCAGCAAGACAGCTACCACCACCAGCACCCCTCTTCAGTGACAGAACATCTCTGGTCTAGATCAGCCAGACAGCTACCACCACCACCACCACCACCACCCCACCCCTCTTCAGTGACAGAACATCTCTGGTCCAGATCAGCCAGACAGCTACCACCACCACCACCACCACCACCCCTCTTCAGTGACAGAACATCTCTGGTCCAGATCAGCCAGACAGCTACCACCACCACCACCACCCTTCTTCAGTGACAGAACATCTCTGGTCCAGATCAGCCAGACAGCTACCACCACCACCCCTCTTCAGTGACAGAACATCTCTGGTCCAGATCAGCAAGACAGCTACCACCACCAGCACCCCTCTTCAGTGACAGAACATCTCTGGTCCAGATCAGCCAGGCAGCTACCACCACCACCACCACCCCTCTTCAGTGACAGAACATCTCTGGTCCAGATCAGCCAGACAGCTACCACCACCACCACCACCCTTCTTCAGTGACAGAACATCTCTGGTCAAGATCAGCCAGACAGCTACCACCACCAGCACCCCTCTTCAGTGACAGAACATCTCTGGTCCAGATCAGCCAGACAGCTACCACCACCACCACCACCACCACCCCTCTTCAGTGACAGAACATCTCTGGTCCAGATCAGCCAGACAGCTACCACCACCACCCCTCTTCAGTGACAGAACATCTCTGGTCCAGATCAGCCAGACAGCTACCACCACCACCACCACCACCCCTCTTCAGTGACAGAACATCTCTGGTCCAGATCAGCCAGACAGCTACCACCACCACCCCTCTTCAGTGACAGAACATCTCTGGTCCAGATCAGCCAGACAGCTACCACCACCACCCCTCTTCAGTGACAGAACATCTCTGGTCCAGATCAGCCAGACAGCTACCACCACCACCACCACCCCTCTTCAGTGACAGAACATCTCTGGTCCAGATCAGCCAGACAGCTACCACCACCACCAGTGACCATCTCTCTTCAGTGACAGAACATCTCTGGTCCAGATCAGCCAGACAGCTACCACCACCACCCCTCTTCAGTGACAGAACATCTCTGGTCCAGATCAGCCAGACAGCTACCACCACCACCCCTCTTCAGTGACAGAACATCTCTGGTCCAGATCAGCCAGACAGCTACCACCACCACCACCACCACCCCTCTTCAGTGACAGAACATCTCTGGTCCAGATCAGCCAGACAGCTACCACCACCACCACCACCACCACCCCTCTTCAGTGACAGAACATCTCTGGTCCAGATCAGCCAGACAGCTACCACCACCACCACCACCACCACCCCTCTTCAGTGACAGAACATCTCTGGTCCAGATCAGCCAGACAGCTACCACCACCACCCCTCTTCAGTGACAGAACATCTCTGGTCCAGATCAGCCAGACAGCTACCACCACCACCATCCTGGTCCAGATCAGCCAGCTACCACCACCACCCCTCTTCAGTGACAGAACATCTCTGGTCCAGATCAGCCAGACAGCTACCACCACCACCCCTCTTCAGTGACAGAACATCTCTGGTCCAGATCAGCCAGACAGCTACCACCACCACCGCCCCTCTTCAGTGACAGAGCATCTCTGGTCCAGATCAGCCAGACAGCTACCACCACCACCACCACCCCTCTTCAGTGACAGAACATCTCTGGTCCAGATCAGCCAGACAGCTACCACCACCACCCCTCTTCAGTGACAGAACATCTCTGGTCCAGATCAGCCAGACAGCTACCACCACCACCCCTCTTCAGTGACAGAACATCTCTGGTCCAGATCAGCCAGACAGCTACCACCACCACCCCTCTTCAGTGACAGAACATCTCTGGTCCAGATCAGCCAGACAGCTACCACCACCACCACCACCACCCCTCTTCAGTGACAGAACATCTCTGGTCCAGATCAGCCAGACAGCTACCACCACCACCACCACCACCCCTCTTCAGTGACAGAACATCTCTGGTCCAGATCAGCCAGACAGCTACCACCACCACCGCCCCTCTTCAGTGACAGAGCATCTCTGGTCCAGATCAGCCAGACAGCTACCACCACCACCGCCCCTCTTCAGTGACAAAGCATCTCTGGTCCAGATCAGCCAGACAGCTACCACCACCACCACCACCACCCCTCTTCAGTGACAGAACATCTCTGGTCCAGATCAGCCAGACAGCTACCACCACCACCACCCCTCTTCAGTGACAGAACATCTCTGGTCCAGATCAGCCAGACAGCTACCACCACCACCACCACCCCTCTTCAGTGACAGAACATCTCTGGTCCAGATCAGCCAGACAGCTACCACCACCACCACCAGCCCTCTTCAGTGACAAAACATCTCTGGTCCAGATCAGCCAGACAGCTACCACCACCACCAGCCCTCTTCAGTGACAGAACATCTCTGGTCTAGATCAGCCAGACAGCTACCACCACCACCAGCCCCCTCCTCCTCCTCCTCCTCCTATAGATTTACCCACTGAGCTCTGCTCTAAGATGATCAAAGTCAAGAGAAACATGTTGGAGTCAAATGTGCTTTAGTTTACAGATCAATCTCCTTTCTCAGAGGGGAACTAAGGGAAGGGAAATAGGATTGTATGTGTCCCAAATTGCACCCTATACCTTATATAGTGCACTGCTTTTGACCAGCACCCAAAGTAGTGCACTATGTAGGGAATAGGATGCCAATGTGGGATTCAGACAATCTCTTACCCACACAACTGGAGACAAAGAAAGAAAGAAAATAACAGTAGTCTGCTACCCTTTGCCACCCTGTTCCATCCTATTTTTCCCCACTGTAGTATCAATTGAACATCAAAGTAATATATATAATTAGTTTCCTCTGGGCAGATGGGGCGTGGGCCTCAAGGAGATCAAAGGGGACATAATAATTAGAAGGCATTATTAAAGTGATCATGAAGCCAGAGAAAAACTAAAAATGGCCACCAACAGGTGGTAAGCAACAGGACAGAATGATAGCCATGATGGCCAATCATCATTATCACCAGGTCAGCTTTCAATCCCTCATCAGGGATGTATTCCAGGTGGCATCCAATTCCCTATATAGTACACCATTTTTGACCAGAGCCCTATGTTCAAAAGTAGTGCAGTAGTGCACTATAAAGGGAATAGGGTGCCATTTGGGATGCAAACCAGGACGATTACGCCGGCGCCTTACAAGTCAGACAGACAGACAGACAGACAGACAGACAGACAGACAGACAGACAGACAGACAGACAGACAGACAGACAGACAGACAGACAGACAGACAGACAGACAGACAGACAGACAGACAGACAGACAGACAGACAGACAGACAGACAGACAGACAGACAGACAGACAGACAGACAGACAGACAGACAGACAGACAGACAGACAGACAGACAGACAGACAGACAGACAGACAGACAGACAGACAGACAGACAGACAGACAGACAGACAGACAGACAGACAGACAGACAGACAGACAGACAGACAGACAGACAGACAGACAGACAGACAGACAGACAGACAGACAGACAGACAGACAGACAGACAGACAGACAGACAGACAGACAGACAGACAGACAGACAGACAGACAGACAGACAGACAGACAGACAGACAGACAGACAGACAGACAGACAGACAGACAGACAGACAGACAGACAGACAGACAGACAGACAGACAGACAGACAGACAGACAGACAGACAGACAGACAGACAGACAGACAGACAGACAGACAGACAGACAGACAGACAGACAGACAGACAGACAGACAGACAGACAGACAGACAGACAGACAGACAGACAGACAGACAGACAGACAGACAGACAGACAGACAGACAGACAGACAGACAGACAGACAGACAGACAGACAGACAGACAGACAGACAGACAGACAGACAGACAGACAGACAGACAGACAGACAGACAGACAGACAGACAGACAGACAGACAGACAGACAGACAGACAGACAGACAGACAGACAGACAGACAGACAGACAGACAGACAGACAGACAGACAGACAGACAGACAGACAGACAGACAGACAGACAGACAGACAGACAGACAGACAGACAGACAGACAGACAGACAGACAGACAGACAGACAGACAGACACAAAAATGGATCTTATCACTTCATTAGCGACAGGAGCCGCTAGCCAAGACGGCTCAGTTAAGTATTCCAGGACATGCTGCTGTATGTATCTAGTAGTCTGCCTGTGGTCAGCACACCACGGTTAGCTATGACACAGATAATGATAAACTTCTGAAGCGCGCACATACGTACAAAATGCACACACATACCCATGTATGCACGGCTATCAAATTGAAGAATTTATGATTAATCCCGCTTTTACTGCTCCAGTTACTTCATGAAATTCAGAATAAAAATGCGTTCCAATGATCTCAGCGTGTAACAGATATACATTTGAAAAACAAGAGCGGTTGTCTGCTGGTACATGCAGGTCGACTCCCGGAGAGTGATTTGTGAGAAGTAAAGAAGTGGCTGATGGCGAGTCACTGTGTTCCTGCCTCTGCTTGGTGTTTTGAACATTATCCATCCGGCAGCAGCCACGGCCACTCTGGAGCCAGTCCTGCATGACATCTGTAGCCAGTCCTGCATGACATCTGTAGCCAGTCCTGCATGACATCTGTAGCCAGTCCTGCATGACATCTGTAGCCAGTCCTGCATGACATCTGTAGCCAGTCCTGCATGACATCTGTAGCCAGTCCTGCATGACATCTGTAGCCAGTCCTGCATGACATCTGTAGCCAGTCTGCATGACATCTGTAGCCAGTCTGCATGACATCTGTAGCCAGTCTGCATGACATCTGTAGCCAGTCCTGCATGACATCTGTAGCCAGTCCTGCATGACATCTGTAGCCAGTCCTGCATGACATCTGTAGCCAGTCCTGCATGACATCTGTAGCCAGTCCTGCATGACATCTGTAGCCAGTCCTGCATGACATCTGTAGCCAGTCCTGCATGACATCTGTAGCCAGTCCTGCATGACATCTGTAGCCAGTCCTGCATGACATCTGTAGCCAGTCCTGCATGACATCTGTAGCCAGTCCTGCATGACATCTGTAGCCAGTCCTGCATGACATCTGTAGCCAGTCCTGCATGACATCTGTAGCCAGTCCTGCATGACATCTGTAGCCAGTCCTGCATGACATCTGTAGCCAGTCCTGCATGACATCTGTAGCCAGTCCTGCATGACATCTGTAGCCAGTCCTGCATGACATCTGTAGCCAGTCCTGCATGACATCTGTAGCCAGTCCTGCATGACATCTGTAGCCAGTCCTGCATGACATCTGTAGCCAGTCTGCACATCATAATTCAGACAGATCTTCATAGACTACTCATACCCTGGACAACACACCAGCACAGGCACGAACACACACAGAAAGACACAGACACACTGGACTTACTTGTGCATGTGTTCTACTCCAGTGAGGATCATGATGCCATAGGTGAGCCCACTCTGGACCAGGAAGTGGAGAGCATACCTTCATACAGAGAGAGAGGTGATTAACGGTTCATAATCAATCACAGGAGAGACATAATATTCACTATTTCTCCACCCTCGATGTCTCTCCTTTCCCCCACCCTCCCAGTCTCTCCTTTCCCCCACCCTCCCAGTCTCTCCTTTCCCCCACCCTCCCAGTCTCTCCTTTCCCCCACCCTCCCAGTCTCTCCTTTCCCCCACCCTCCCAGTCTCTCCTTTCCCCCACCCTCCCAGTCTCTCCTTTCCCCCACCCTCCCAGTCTCTCCTTTCCCCCACCCTCCCAGTCTCTCTCCTTCCCTCCATCCTCCCAGTCTCTCTCCTTCCCTCCATCCTCCCAGTCTCTCTCCTTCCCTCCATCCTCCCAGTCCCTCTCCTTCCCTCCATCCTCCCAGTCTCTCTCCTTCCCTCCATCCTCCCAGTCTCACTCCTTCCCTCCATCCTTCCAGTCTCTCTCCTTCCCTCCATCCTCCCAGTCTCTCTCCTTCCCTCCATCCTCCCAGTCTCTCTCCTTCCCTCCATCCTCCCAGTCTCTCTCCTTCCCTCCATCCTTCCAGTCTCTCTCCTTCCCTCCATCCTCCCAGTCTCTCTCCTTCCAGTCTCTCTCCTTCCCTCCATCCTCCGTCTCTCTCCTTCCCTCCATCCTCCCATCACTCCTTCCCCCA
>NC_060184.1:16744287-16826787 GCF_021184085.1 Oncorhynchus gorbuscha
CAGTGACAAATAAACTACATTTAATCCATTTTAAATTCAGGCTGTGAAACAACAAAATGTGGAAAAGTAAAGTGGTGTGAATACATTCTGAAGGCTCTGTATGTGCCTGTCAGAGTAATGGGCCAGGATTCATGGGCCCAGTCTGCCTAGAGAGAACCATTTGTCCCTGGCATCAAATGCACATTAGCTTCATTTAACACACATTCACAGACTACACACACACACTCAACAGCATGACTGGGCCACAGTAGCAAAGCCATAGTGGATACACAACACATCATAAGCACATCATTTAGTGCTACAAGTCCTTTACACAGTTGTTGTTTACATTAAAAACGTTTTGTCTAGTTTTGACCTCATTTGGCCACGTGTGTCATTTTGTGGGCAAAAGGATTGCAATGTTTGCAAACCATTTTATGGCAGGGAATTCATATTTTCACAATGTACAGCATGTTACAAACGGCGCCCCATTTAAATGTGGCCGACTCCTTACATAGTGCACTACTGTTGACCAGAGACCTATGGGAATAGGGTGCCTTTTGGGATGCACCCCCTGTAAATATGTGTGTGGGTGTGATAAAATCAGAGAGTTTACTGTGTTGCAACTAAACGTTCTGGCACTCAGTCCCCGTCTGCATCCCACGCTATGTCTTATTTAGTGCACTACTTTTGACCATGGTCCATTGAGCTCTGGTCAAAAGAAGTGGACTAAGTAGGGAATAGTGTGCCACTTTGGGGACGCAACTCTCATTTGCATCAGGCCTCATCGGTGCATCGACCTGTTCCTCTTATTAAAGCAGATCTGTTAATGAGAGAAGTCTTTTAGCAGCGCTAATAAACATTGATTCAGCCCTGAGTGGGGAGCAATGGTTTGGTGAAGAGTTCAGCAGTGTATTGGCCTGATAATAAATCTATTGGCGTCCCCATACTGGCATGGTATCCCTTGGTACGCCCCCTCCCCATTAATCAGGTTAGAGGGGGGAGAGTCCTATTTTGGTCATTTTACACACACACACACACACACACACACACACACACACACACACACACACAGGCCTACTTTTTTTTCACTCATTTAACTGTACTTGGAGGCAGTTTTTTCATATGCTAGCTTGTAAAAAGAATGCTTGCTTAAAATTGTATGAAATGTTTCAGTAACAGTTACAAAGAGGCAGCATGTGAATACTCTAATTGTCCCACTACCTATAATATCCATCCACAGTCCTACTAAGTCATATCCATCCACAGTCCTATTCAGTCATATCCATCCACAGTCCTATTCAGTCATATCCATCCACAGTCCTATTCAGTCATATCAATCCACAGTCCTATTCAGTCATATCAATCCACAGTCCTATTCAGTCATATCCATCCACAGTCCTATTCAGTCATATCCATCCACAGTCCTATTCAGTCATATCAATCTACAGTCCTATTCAGTCCAATGTCAGTGCAAAGCAACAACAATATCCCCCTGTAGGCTACTTAACCTGATAGCATCAGATGTGAACGAACACAACATAACCACCTGGTTGTAGCTCCACAACAAACTATTGTCTAAGGTTTCACACAACAAATCTCCCAAACAACCCCTGCTTACAGAAATGACAGTGTGTCAAATGGGGGTATGGTTTTCCCCTCTAATCAACCCGTTTGGCCATCACAGCTTACAGTGCCTTCAGAAAGTTCAGACCCCTTAACCTTTTCCATATTTTGTTATGTTACAGCCTTATTATTTTTCCCCTCATCAATCTACACAAACACCGCATAATGACAAAGCAAAAAACTGTTTTTTTTCTAAATGTTTGCCAATTCATTAAAATAAAAAAACTGGGGGAAAAAAAGAAATCATAATTACATAAGTATCAGATCCTTTACTCAGTACTTTGTTGACAGCGTTTACAGCATTTAGTCTTCTTGGCACACTTGTATTTGGGGAGTTTCTCCCATTCTTCTCTGCAGAACCTCTCAAACTCTGACAGGTTGGATGGGGAGCGTCGCTGGACAGCTATTTTCAAGTCTCTCCGGAGATGTTTGCTCGGGTTCAACTCTGGACTCTGGCTGGGCCACTCAAGGACATTCAGAGACTTGTCCCGAAGCCACTCCTGCATTGTCTCGGCTGTGTGCTTAGGGTCGTTGTCCTGCGGGAAGGTGAACCTTCGCCCCAATCTGAGGTCCTGAGTGCTCTGGAGCAGGTTTTCATCACAAATCTCTCTGTGTGGGGAGATTGAAGGGACGCCAAGTGCGACTGACGTGTTTTCCGTTTGCTCCCGTGGTATTCTTAAAGTTTATGTGAATTTTGCAGCAGAACCGTATTTATTTTCTAATATTAGTTTGGCGATCCCGTTCCGTAAAAACCAAGACACTTTGCTTTCGAATGTCACCATGTCAACGAAACATATTTTATTTATTTTTATTTCACCTTTATTTAACCAGGTAGGCTAGTTGAGAACAAGTTCTCATTTGCAACTGCAACCTGGCCAAGATAAAGCATAGCAGTGTGAACAGACAACAACACAGAGTTACACATGGAGTAAACAATAAACAAGTCAATAACATAGTATAATTTTTGTTAATAATCTATATACATTGTGTGCAAAAGGCATGAGGAGGTAGGCAATAAATAGGCCATAGGAGTGAATAATTACAATTGAGCAGATTAACACTGGAGTGATAAATGATCAGATGAACATGTGCAGGTAGAGATACTGATGTGCAAAAGAGCAGAAAAGTAAATCAAATAAAAACAGTATGAGGATGAGGTAGGTAAATTGGGTGGGCTAGATACCGATGGACTATGTACAGCTGCAGCCAAACACAAGGCCAAAAACATGACTTAGAGAAAACCCGGCCTACAAGACCCACTCTTTTCACCGCCCTCGAGTCTGAGGGCCAGGGGACTCACACTTTACCTGGGGGTGCAGGTTGGCCTGGCGGCGCAGAAATGAACATTCGAGGCCATTAAAATACTACGCTCTGAGATAGTTGAAATGAAAACGGAGGTGGTTGCTACGATCGAGGCCCGAATACAGGAGGTTTCTGATACTTTAAAAGCAGATCTAACCATCCTGCGGAACGAGACGGTGCCAGCAATCACATCACTCAAAACAACAACTGCGTCACAAAATACAACGATCGCAGTACTGGAGACCTCCGCTACAAATGTCTTCCGACTTAACTACGTCCCTGGAAGCTGATGTGAAATGCCTGGCTGTGGATTTGAAAAAGCTGAAGGAGAGCTGTGTGAGTTTAGAGGGATTCTCTCGCCGCAATAACCTTAGACTTGTATCGGTCCCAGAGTCAGCGGAAATGCATCGCGCCACAGATTTAGTTTCTTGGCTGCTGAAGGATGTTTTTGCCTTGAAGAAAAGCCCCTGATTGATCGTGCCCACCGGTCGCTGCACCCAAAGCCCCGGGATGGGGAGAGGCCCCGTAACATAATTCTTTGAGTGCACTTTTTCCATGAGAAGATGGAGATTCTCAGACGAGCCCGCAATACCTCTCTCTAGTAAGTAATCCACCTGTGGTACAATTATGTTTAGATATAACAGGTTAGATAAATCAGTCTTGTATATTTGGGGAGTTGGCGAACCCATTCAGGCTTATTTGATGTGATCTAATGTTTTGATCATCTAGTGCGCTAGCCTTACAAGCATTCAGTCATTTTAATGTAATTGTATTAAGGTTTTACTTAGCCTAGAAACACAGGAGTTGTCTCGTTCACCTATTCAGTTTGTTTACATTGCATCTCAGTGACTCAAAATATTTTGGGTTATTTGTTTACTGCATCAGTTTGCATTGACCCAGTAAACAGTACAGTAAATGTTTCCCGAGGCTACACGTTTTTGGGGGTCTTCACTTCAATTTTAAAGGTTTGAGCGTCAGTTATGCCCAGCAAACGTTCAACGTTGCACACACTTAGTTTTTGGTCTTGGTTGTAAGTTGTCTCAGCGTCAACTAGACAATTATTATAATTACTTTTTTTTGTCTTACTACGATTTCCTTACTTCAAATTAGATTTTTGGCTGAGAGCCTTTATACATTTGATTTATTTTCTCTCTCAATGCCTGTTATAAGACTGGGAATATAATTATATACATCTACAAGTGGTGCTTTTGTAATTTCGTTTGCACAAGGGATTCACTTTTATTTCACTCTTTTTGCTGTGTGATCCACACAAAAAAACACGACTATAAAGAGCGGGACTATGGGTTTAGTCATTCTGTCTTTTTTGTTGTTGTTTTTCTGTACTTTTTCCAAACATCTACCGCCGTACAATATTACTCTGATACAAGTTATTCTGGGGTTTTTGGGCGCTCATTGCTTTTCCATTCTATGCTCTAATGACAGGGTTGAATAACGGGAATGCCCAGGGGGGCTGAAATAATGCGATCAAGTACATTTCGTGGAACATCAAAGGGGTTAACAACCCTGTGAAGCGTAAGAGGGTGTTGACACACTTAAAGGGTTTGAATGCAAATGTTGCATTTCTACAAGAGACTCACTTGAGGACTGGTGAACATTTTAGGATGCGTAGGGACTGGGTTGGTCAAGTGTTCCACTAACTTTCATAGTAAATCAAGAGGTGCTGCCATTTTGGTTGATAAAGCTACTCCCTTTGTAGCTTCTGAGGTTATTGCTGATCCTAAGGGACAATACATCATAGTAACTGGTAAACTGTTTTCTATCCCTCTTGTTTTGTCTAGTGTTTATGCTCCCAATTCGGATGCCACAAGTTTAATTTATTCCTTTTTATCTGCTATACCCTATTTAGATTCTAATTTGTAGATTTTAGGGGGGGATTTCAACTGTAAAATGTCCCCAGTTCTTGACAAGTCCTCACAAAGAACTACAGGCCCATCTAAATGTGCCCTACTTATTCAATCTTTTCTTCAGAAATATGGTATGTTTGAGGCTTGGCATTTCCTACACCCTACAGATAGACAGTAGTCCTTTTATTCTCATGTTCATCAAACATACTCCTGGATTGATTAGTTCTTTTTGGACAAAAAACTTCTGCTAAACCTTCGGCAGTGTACTTACGAGAGTATTGTTATCTCTGACCATTCACCATTAGAGCTTGAGTTATAGGAGGTCGCTGGGGAAACTCTGTTATCAATGGCGTCTTAACCCCATTTTACTCTCAGATAAGGAGTGTCAATTTCATTTCTTCTGAAATCACCTTATTCCTAGAAACTAATTCAACACCAGATATGTCCTGCTCTACCATATGAGAGTCTCTCAAAGCATACCTACGTGACCAAATGATTTCTTATACAGCCAACCAAAACAGAGTTCGCTCTCAGCGACCTGAGTGAATCCATAGCCACTTTGGATGAGAAGTAAGGATCCTTCCTCTGATCTGCATAAAGAGCGCCAACTACTCCAAAATGAATTTGATTAGCTTTCTACCAGGCAAGCTGAACAGTTACTCTTGCGAGCTCGGTACAGAGGATATGAACAAGGCGACAAGGCCAGTAAACTCCTTGCACATCAGATGCATAAATCTGAGGCCTCACGTTTAATCCCACAAATAAGGACCACGTCTGGTGCCACCACAGTTAAACATAAAGAGAATAATGATCAATTCAAACAGTTTTACTCTGCGTTATACACCTCTGAATCCCTTCAAGACCCTTCACTGATTGATTCCTTCTTTAATGGCTTGAATATGACTCCAATTTATACAGACTTCCATGACTGTCTAGAATAAGAATTTACACCTGAGGAGATTGCAACAGCAGTGCCCGCAATGAAAAGTGGTAAATCACTGGGTCCGGATGGTTTTCCAACCGAATTGTACAGGACGATTTCCGGTCTGCTTTGCCCATTCTTGTCTTGACTATTTGCATTGTGGCTTATTACCTCAAAGCAACCGCCTAGTCTTTATCAGGCTTCAATGTCATTACTATTAAAGAAAAACAAAGACCCCCTGGAATGTGGATCCTATTGCCCAATCTCTCTTTTAAACTGTGATTACAAAATCCGAGCCAAGCTTTTAGCTATCCGTATGGAAGGCTCGCTGCACCAAGTAATACACTCTGACCAGACTGGCTTTGTGAGAAATAGGCATTTGTTTTTCAATATTAGGCGCCTTATGAATATACTGTACTCAACAGCGTGGGGGGACCCGGAGGTGGTGGTCTCACTTGATGCGGAAAAAGCTTTTGACCGCGTTGAGTGGGATTACCTAACAGCTGCCCTTTATAGATTTGGCTTTGGCCCCAAATTCATTGTGTGGATAAAGATTCTAAATTTTTCCCCCATGGCTTCGGTATGGGGGAAAAGTTGGTAGAGCATGGCGCTTGTAACGCCAGGGTAGTGGGTTCGGACTAATAACTTGCCCTCTGACTATTTTCCCTTGCACCGCGGATCCAGACACGGTTGTCCACTTTCCCCCTTGTTGTTTGCTTTGGCAATCGAGCCTCTCGCCATTGCACTACGCTCTAATGATGCCATTCAAGGAATAATCAGGACGGGCTTAAAGCAGAAAGTCTCCCTATATGCTGTTCATCTCCAACCCTGATACCTCATTGCCACGTGCCTCATCTGTTCTTAAAGAGTTTGGATCAATCTCAAGGTACAAGCTGAATCTAGGCAAGAGTGAGCTTTTTCCTGTAAACAAGGCTGCTTTAAAGTGCTCTTTTACAAGTTCTCAGTTTAGGATTGTAAGGGATCAATTAACCTACTTGGGAGTTAAAGTGACAAGGCAATATTCAAATTTGTTTCAGGAAAACCTTGTTGCTCTGGCAGACAGTTTGAAATAATCTTTTACTTTTTGGAATTTGCTACCTCTTTTTCTGATCGGAAGGACTAATGTAATTCAAATGAATGTGTTGCCAAAATTTTTATATTTATTTCAAAATTTACCCATTTTTATTCCATTTTTTTATTTTTTATTCATTGGATCAAACATTCATGCATTTTATTTGGGATGGCAAGGTACCACGGATTGGTAGAAAACATTTACAGAAGCCAAAGTCATTGGGGGGTTTAGCTCTACCAAATTTTCAGACATACTATTGGGCTGCAAATTTCAGAGCCCTTTTGTACTGGCTACAGACTGATCCTTCTGGCCCTAGACCACTCTGGGTCCAGATGGAGTCTGAATCGTGTAAACCTGCAGCACTTTCTTCTGTGTTGTGCTTGTCTCTCCCAGTGTCCCTAGGCAAAAGGTGTGTCAACCCAATTGTAAAGCAGTCTCTTAAAATGTGGAATCAGTTCCGTTTAGCCTTGAGCCTTGAGGCTTTTCTCTATCAGGCCCAATTAATCAGAACATTTTATTTCCTCCATCTTTGAATGATGGGGCTTTTGGCATCTGGCACTCACTAGGCCTCTCCTCACGAGCCCAATTATTCTTTGATGATACATTTGCCACTTTTGCTCAGCTACAGGAAAAGTTCAACCTCCCCCAATCCCACTTTTTCCGCTATCTAGGAACTTTGTTAGAGCTACCACACCTGAATTTCCCCATAGGCCTACGAATACAGCTATAGAGAGCATCTTAGAGCTTCCTAGGGGCGCAACTTCAGATGTATATGCAATCATTCATGACTTACAGAACCCTTCTTTGGTGCTTTTAAAGTCTCGATGGAAAAAAGGATTTGGGGGAGGAACTTGGGGAAGACGCCTGGGAATCTGTGCTGCACAGAGTGCATTTGTCCTCTTTTAGCACTAAACACAGCCTCATTCAATTCAAGGTGGTTCACCATATCCACTGGTCCGGGGCCAAATTTGGAAGAATATTCTCTGATTTTGATCCTACCTGTGTAAGATGTCAAATGGAACCAGTCACACTGTTGCATATGTTCTGGGGTTAACTGTCAGGTTTCTGGGAATAAATATTTAAATGTTTCTCTGATATATATGACACTTTTATAGATCAGTCTCCCCTTACAGGCCTTTTTGGAGTACTGCCCATAGGTACCCCCCTGTCAAGAATCCAGTCGGACACTGTTGCTTATACAACTCTTTTAGCTAGACGGCTAAAACTACAGAACTGGAAGGTGGCAGCTCCCCAATCTTATAAATATTCGGTTAGAGATGTGTTGTGCTCTCTAAAACTAGAAGAAATTCCATTCACGTGGGAACCCCAAACTGTTTAATGAGGCTCTATTCCGGTGTTACTTTAAACAGTTCATCCTCTGATGGCATTCCTATTAAAACAAAAATAAGTCTATTTGACCACCCTGTGACTTAAGGGTTGGATGAGCATTTCTTTGTGTTTTTTTCTGAGGGGGGGCATTAAGGTTGATGTGCTTATTGATTGTGACCTACGGATGCCTTCTTCATCTTGCCTGGTCAGAGACTAAAATGTGAGCTTGTTTTTCCCAGTTTTTAAATGTTAAATTTTAAAATTTTGTTCATGCCTACATAAAATTATTATTATTTTTATTTTTTATTTTAAAGCATTGTAAACTTTTTATTTTTGGTCCAGTGGATGGTCGGTCTGTGGCCATGACTGTCTGTGAGTGGTTGCATTTCTCCACCCCTATCCCTAGACTGTTTACAGGAATAATGGTGAGGTGTTTGCTCTGTCCCTGTACTACAGATTGCCCTTTAACCTTTGTAGCCTTCTGCCTGGTGTGTTTAACTTGTCTAAAGTATGATATCTTTAAAGCTTTTTTTATGTATTATTTGTATTTTTTCTAGTTGAGTATATTATTTATATTGCTTTGTGTTGTCTTGTGTGTGTGTGTAAAAGTTAATAAACAGAGTTTAACCACAACAAAAAATAATCTCTGTACTTTGCTCCGTTCATCTTTTCCTCGATCCTGACTAGTCTCCCAGGCCCAGCCGCTGAAAAACATCCCGACAGCATGATGCTGCCATCACAATGCTTCACCATAGGGATGGTGCCAGGATTCCTCCAGACAGACATTTGGTATTCAGGCCAAATAGTTAAATCTTGGTTTCATCAGACCAGAGAATCTTGTTTCTTATGGTAGAGTCTTTAAGTGACAAACTCTAAGCGGGCTGTCATGTGATTTTTTACTGAGGAGTAGCTTCCGTCTGGCCACTCTACCATAAAGGCCTGATTGGTGAAGTGCTGCAGAGATAGTTGTCCTTCTGGAAGGTTCTCCCATCTCGACAAAGGAACTCTGGAGCTCAGTCAGAGTGACCATCGGGTTCTTGGTCACCTCCCTGACCAAGGCCCTTCTCTCCCGATTTGTTCAGTTTGGCAGGGTGGCCAGCTCTAGGAAGTGTCTTGGTAGTTCCAAACTTCTTCCATTTAAGAATGATGGATGCCACTGTGTTCTTAGGGACCTTCAATGCTGAAGACATTTGTTTTGTACACTCCCGAAAACTGTGCCTCAACACAATTCTGTCTTGGAGCGCTATGGACAATTCCTTTGACCTCATTGCTTGATTTTTGCTCTGACATCCACTGTCAACTGTGGGACTTGGTATAGACAGGTGTGTGCCTTTCCAAATCATGTCCAATCAATAGGTAAACATTACATACATTTAATTTTATGTAGACAGAGCTTTTAAATTGTTAAAGGTGCTACACATAGGATTTATTTATTTATTCTAAAACATCCTATGTGTAGCACCTTTAAAATAGCCCTACAACACTCACTCAAGTAATCAAATACTAACGTCAGTTTGGATATGCGGATATTTGATTAACCGTGCCCATCCCTAGTCTGTGTGTGTATATAGCGAGACTCACCAGCCGAAGCAGAAGAGAGCAAAGTAGAATCCCAGTAGGGTGGCCACCACATGTCTGACAAAGGGGCTGGTCTTACTGGGGTGGAGATACAGACGGAACCCGAAGGCAGTCAACAGGGCAAACAACTGGCACACCACAAAGTTGACCTGGAGCAGAGTAGAGAGAGGGGACGGTGGACGGGGAGGGAAAGAGAAGGGAGGGGAGAGGGAGAGGAGGGTGGAGAGTGGACGGGGAGAGAAAGAGAAGGGAGGGGAGAGGAGGGTGGAGAGTGGACGGGGAGGAGAAGGGAGGGGAGAGGGGGAGGAGGGTGGAGAGTGGACGGGGAGGGAAAGAGAAGGGAGGGGAGAGGGAGGAGGGTGGAGAGTGCAAGAGAATGGAAGGAAATTGAGAATTTAAGGAGCGAAAGAGATGTACATATTGTAATTTTGTGGTGGATGGCATGTTAACTTTCCGGACCATAATGTAGTTGTGGGCGAGAGATGAGGCCCGCTGATCTTTAGCTGTGAATTTGGGATTAATTTAAAGTCCCTTTAAAGATGATGAGATCAGATATCCAATGCGAGTGTGGGTTCGATTAGACGTGCAGTAACTGACTGAAGATAACACATTCACATAGATGTCTGAACACTGATAAGCAGCACTTCCTAGGTCAAAATGACAGCTTCATCATCTAAAATAGAAGAACCTTCTGCTGTTTACGTTACATGACAGCTAAAATAATCTTGCCATGCAACCACACACATACAGCGCCTTCAGAAAGCCATAAGACTGCTAAATGGTCAATTAATGGTTACGCAAACTATCTGCACTGACCCTACGCACACTCACTAGACTATACAGCGCCTTCAGAAAGTATTCACACCACTTGACTTTTTCCACATTTTCTTGTGTTACATTCAGATTTTTTTGTTCACTGGCCTACGCACAATACACCATAATGTCAAAGTAGATTTAAGTTTCAATTTTTTACTAATTCATAAAAAATGAAAAGCTGAAATGTCTTGAGCCAATAACTTTTCAACCTCTGTTGTGGCAAGACTAAATAAAGTTCAGGAGTAAAAAATGTAATTAACAAGTCACATTATACGTTACATATACTCAATCTGTGTGCAATAATAGTGTTCAACATGATTTTTTAAATGACAATGTCATCTCTGTACCCCACACATTCAATGATCTAAGTTCCCTCAGTCGAGCAGTGAATTTCAAACAAAGATTCAACCAAAGACCAGGGAGGTTTTCCATTTCCTCGCAAAGGGCACCTATTGGTAGATGGGTTAAAAAAAAGCAGACATTGAATATCCCTTTGAGCATGGTGAAGTTATTAATGACACTTTGGATGGTGTATCAATACACCCAGTCACTACAAATATACAGGTGTCCTTCCTAACTCAGTTGCCAGAGAGGAAGGAAATCAGGGATTTCACCATGAGGTCAATGGTGACTTTAAAACAATTCCAGAGTTAAATGGCTGTTGTAGGAGAAAATGGAGGATTCTGTTTTGCATTAATACTTTCTGAAGGCACTGTAGACTATGTGCCAATCCAAAGGCAGTTGCCTGCTGCATACCAGCCTCCAGAGGCACCTATGGGATTTGAAGGCAGCCTTTTAAGGTACCTTGGGATTGAGACAAGCACATTTTGACATCCTGCCTTGAAATGCTTGTCAATTGGGACACAACCATAGCCTGGTTATCCAGACTGAATGACGTTACACTTGGTTAGCGCTAGAGGTCGACCGATTAATTGTGAACGGTGAATTAATTGTGATTAATTAGGGCTGATTTCAATTTTTCATATCAATCGCTAATCTGCGTTTTTGGACACCGATGGCCGATTACATTGCACTCCACAAGGAGACTACGTGGCAGGCTGACTACCTGTTATGCAAGTGCAGCAAGGAGCCAAGGTAAGGTGCTAGCTAGCATTAAACTTATCTTATAAAAAACAATCAATCTTAACATAATCACTAGTTAACTACACATGGTTGATGAGATAACTAGTTTATCTAGCTTGTGCTGTGTTGCATATAACCGATGCGGTGCCTGTTAATATATCATTGCATCATAGGCTACTTTGCCAAACAGGTGATTTAACAAGCGCATTTGCACCACCGTCTTTGCACCAATGTGTACCTAACCAGAAACATCAATGCCTTTCTTAAAAACAATACACAAGTATAAATTTTTAAACCTGCATAATTAGTTAATATCACCTGCTAACATTAATTTCTTTTAACTAGGGGAATTCGTTCACTTCTCTTGCATTCTGTGCAAGCAGAGTCAGGGTATATGCAGCAGTTTGGGCAGCCTAGTTCGTTGCGGACTGTGTGAAGACCATTTCTTCCTAACAAAGACCATAATTAATTGGCCAGAATTGTACATAATTATGACATAACATTGAAGGTTGTGCAATGTAACAGCAATATTTAGACTGATGGATGCCACCCGTTAGATAAAATACAGAATGGTTCCGTATTTCACTGAAAGAATAAACGTTTTGTTTTCAAAATGATAGTTTCCGGATTTGACCATATTTTTGTGTTTTATTATATTATAATTAAGTCTATGATTTGATAGAGCAGTCTGACTGAGCAATGGTGGGCACCAGCAGGCTCATAAGCATTCATTCAAACAGCACTTTACTGCGTTTGCCAGCAGCTCTTCGCTGTGCTTCAAGCAATTGCGCTGTTTATGACTTCAAACCTATCAACTCCTGAGATTAGGCTGGCAATACTAAAGTACCTATTAGAACATTCAATAGTCAAAGGTATATGAAATACAAATGGTATAGAGATATAGTCCTATAATAACTACAACCTAAAACTTCTTACCTGGGAATATTGAAGACTCATGTTAAAAGGAACCACCAGATTTCATATGTCCTGAGCAAGGAACTTAAATTTTAGCTTTTTTACATTGCACATATTGCACTTTTACTTTCTTCTCCAACACTTTGTTTTTGCATTATTTGAACCAAATTGAACATGTTTCATTATTTGTTTGAGACTAAACTGATTTTGATGTATTATATTAAGTTAAAATAAGTGTTCATTCAGTATTGTTGTAATTGTCATTATTATAAATATATCTAAAATAAAAATTAATTAAACAATTTTAAATGATTATTATTATTTTTTTTTAATTATAAAATCGTCCAATTAATCGGTATCGGCTTTTTTTGGTCCTCCAATAATCGGTATCGGTATTGACGTTGAAAAATCATACTCGGTCGACCTCTAGTTAGCGCAGCTTTCAGTCTGGTTTAACCAGGCTCCCACACACACGCTAAGGATACTAGGTAAAGATGTAGGCCTAAACAACAGAAACCAGGTTCAGATGTGACTCCCATTCTGCATCCCAAATGGAACACTAATCCTTATATAGTGCACTACTTTTAACCAGAGCCCATGGGGCTTTGACCACAACCTATATGGTTCTGGTCAAAAGTAGTGCACTATTAAATTAAAATAGGGTGCCATTAGAGACTCATCCAAAGCAGGGTCCTGGGCGGCAACACCTGGCTACCCAGGATGCCCTGTAACCCAGATAAAACCGGCGTTCCATTAGCTATTGTGCCAAAACGTCATGGCTAATCAAGAGCCCAGTGGAGCCACAGTAACACACTACGAGAGTCTGGACTGGACAGAGCGAAGGGCACACACACACAATAACCAAAGCAGAGTCCTGAGGCCGGTGTGAGCTGAATACCGATGAGCTGGCAGGGATACAAGAGGGGACACCCGTGCTCTCCCTCACTCTCAGGATCAAAGGTCACCAGACTGGGAGGTGGTCCAGCTCGGAGTCAGACAGTCCGTCCCCTCTGATCCAGCTCATCATCGCCGCACTGAAAGCCAATCCCCATCATCTGATCTGCAGCTCTGCTACCCTGTAATGAACGGCACATAGACAGAGGGGTGTCCCAAATGACACTATATCCCTATATAGCGCACTCCTTTTGACCAGAGCCCATAGGGATTATGGTGCAATTTGGGACGCAGTGGGAGAGGCTAGCACTGGCCCTGGTTTAAGGACAGAACATCCATCTGTCAAACTGCTCTTTTAGGAAATGGTAGAAGCTAGGCATTATGGGGGATTCTTGGCAGCATGTAGTGATTGCAACGCCCCTATGCCCCGGGTGATTCAATCTGCTGCCTCGCGAAGACTAAGAGAGGCCGTGGCATCCATCTGAACTCTAGCATTTACCAAATAAGGTCTGTGCCAAACCAAGGATAAGAGTACTCGAATACTAGGACTTAACGCACAGTACAGGTTGTCAAATATACACAAACTGTATACATGAATATCACAGGCTCATAGCTTGAGTCATGCTTTCCTTAGTTCACATTCTCACCATTCTACCAGGAGTGGGGACAGAAGCACAAAAACAAATTGTGTCAAATATACTAAGAGTATTCTATATTAGACTCATGGCTGGAGTCATGGTTATCACCTTCTCAGTGCTCTGCAACTACTTCATCATTCAAACGCTAGCCTAGAAGAGGATCATTTCACACCATCACGTCTCATTTTAGTACAAACCTCTATGGGGCCTAATCAGAGGTTCAATTTCCTATTAATATTATTATTATTATTATTATAATAAAAGATAAGTTAGTGGGGGAGTTAAGGGTTTTGGGCAAGATGTATGTCATCACAAACAGCACATTGTCCCTTTGGTTTTTCAGTACATTTTTGACTTCCAATTGTCTGCTTCGGTCTCTGCTCTGGACTCTATGTGCCCCATACTCTGTTCAACTTTATCTCTGTTGATTCTCCCTTCTCTGTCTTGGGGTTTTCTGTGATGTGTGGGTGCGGCCGGTTGAAGCACCTCCACTGCGCGTAATATTTTACCACGAACACTGCAGCAGAAGCGAACTCCTTCCTCCGCTACTCTTGTCTGAGTGAGGCTACAATACATGGAGTTTCCCGGGGAAGATGTGAAGCACAGGGGAAGCTGTGAAGCCAGCTGTAGCAAAATTGTGTTTATCAGTTGGTTATTAAAGAATGTAAAGAAATGTTGTGTATGTAAAATGTGTATGTTTACTGCTTTTTACTGAATCATGAATAGCTACAAATATTGAATACACATTCATTCATGTGGCCAGAATATTGTATATACAGTGCATTCAGAGGATATTCAGAGCCCTTGACTTTTACCACATTTTGTTACATTACAGCTTTATTCTAACATTGACTTTATAGTTTTCCCCCTCATCAATCTACACACAACACCCCATAATGACAAAGAAAAAACACAAATAAAATGTACATAACTATTCATACCCTTTACTCAGTACCTTTGGCAGCGATTACAGCATCAAGTCTTCTTGGGTAGGAGGCTACAAGCTTGGCACCCCTGTATTTGGGGTGTTTTTCCCATTCTTCTCTGCAGACCCTCTCAAGCTCTGTCAGGCTGGATGGGGAGCATCTGGTCTCTCCGGAGATGTTAGATCGGGATCAAGTCCAGGCTCTGGCAAGGCCACTCAAGGACATTCAGAGACTTGTCCCGAAGCCACTCCTGCGTTGTCTTGGCTGTGTGCCTAGGGTCGTTGTCCAGTTGGAAGGTGAACCTTCGCTCCAGCAGGTTTTCATCAACGATCGCTCTGTACTTTGCTCCATTCATCTTTCCCTCGATCCTGACTAGTCTCCCAGGCCATGCCTCTGAAAAACATCCCCACAGCATGATGCTGCCACCACCATGCTTCAACGTAGGGATGGTGCCAGGTTTCCTCCAGACGTGACACTTGGCATTCAGGCCAAAGTGTTTAATCTTGGTTTCATCAGAGTGGAGAATCTTGTTTCTCATGGTCAGAGTCCTTTAGGTGCCTTTTGGCAAATTCCAAGCGGGCGGTCATGCCTTTTACTAAGGAGCTGCTTCCGTCTGGCCACTCTACCATAAAGGCCTGATTAGTTGAGTACTGCAGAGATGGTTGTCCTTCTGGAAGGTTCTCCCATCTCCACGGAGGAACTCTGGAGCTCTGTCACAGTGACGATCGGATTCTTGGTCACCTCCCTGACCAAGACCCTTCTCCACTGATTGCTCAGTTTGGCCGGGCGGCCAGCTCTAGGAAGAGTCTTTGTGGCTCCAAACTTCTTCAATTTTAGAATGATGGAGGCCACTGTGTTGTTGGGGACCTTAAATGCTGCAAAAATGTTTTTGTACCCTTCCCCAGATCTGTGCCTCGATACAATCCTGTCTCGGAGCTCTACGGACAATTCCTTCAACATCATTGCTTGTTTTTATCTCTGACATGCACTGTCAACCGTGGGCCCTTATATAGACAGGTGTGCGCCTTTCCAAATCATGTCCAATGTAACAAAATGTAGAAAAAGGAAAGGGGTCTGAATACTTATATAAAACGCAACCATTTTATTGAGTTACTGTTCATATAAAGAAATCAGTTAATTTAAATAAATTCATTAGGCCATAATCTATGGATATTTATTTGACTGGGTAGGGGCGCAGCTATGGGTGGTATGGGAGGGCATAGGCACACCCACTTGGGAGCCAGGCCCATGCACTGGGGAGACAGGCCCAGCCAATCAGAATGAGTCAACATGTCAAGTGCACACTCCCTCGAAACTTGAAGCATCTGTGGCAATGACTTATGTGACAACTTCACATTTTAGAGAGTGGCCTTTTATTGACCCCAGCACAAGGTGCACCTCTGTAATGATCATGATCATGTTTCTTGATATGCCACACTTTCCAGTGGATTGATTATCTTGACAAATGAGAAATGCTCACTAACAAGGATGTAAACAAATTTGCACACAACATTTGAGAGAAATAGTCTGTTTTTAGCCTTCAGCCTTCAT
The DNA here is from genome assembly GCF_021184085.1 of Oncorhynchus gorbuscha. Lineage (NCBI taxonomy): Eukaryota > Metazoa > Chordata > Actinopteri > Salmoniformes > Salmonidae > Oncorhynchus > Oncorhynchus gorbuscha. The sequence continues at coordinate 16,760,784 of NC_060184.1, forward strand.
ATAACCATAGCAACGTATTAATATACAGTATTCTGCCCATATGAACACATTTATTTTAGGCCATAAAATTCAGCCTATATATATTGAACACTAATATAAATGTGACATGTATAAAGTGTTGGTTTCATCAACTGAAATAAAATATCCGGCGCCGACAGAGATGGCCGCCTCGCTTCGCGTTCCTAGGAAACTATGCAGTTTTTTTTTTTACGTGTTATTTCTTACATTAGTACCCCAGGTCATCTTAGGTTTCATTACATACAGTCGAGAAGAACTACTGAATATAAGATCAGCGTCAACTCACCATCAGTACGACCAAGAATATGTTTTCCGCGACGCGGATCCTGTGTTCTACCTTACAAACAGGACAACGGGATGGATCGCATGCAGCGACCCAAAAAAACGACTCCGAAAAAGAGGGAAACGTAGCGGTCTTCTGGTCAGACTCAGGACACGGGCATATCGCGCAGCACTCCCTAGCATTCTTCTTGCCAATGTCTAGTCTCTTGACAACAAGGTTGATGAAATCCGAGCAAGGGTAGCATTCCAGAGGGACATCAGAGACTAACGTCCTCTGCTTCACGGAAACATGGCTCACTGGGAAGGCGCTATCCGGGACGGTGCAGCCAACGGGTTTCTCCACGCATCGCGCCGACAGAAACAAACATCTTTCTGGTAAGAAGAGTGGCGGGGGCGTATGCCTCATGACTAACGAGACATGGTGTGATGAAAGAAACATACAGGAACTCAAATCCTTCTGTTCACCTGATTTAGAATTCCTCACAATCAAATGTAGACCGCATTATCTACCAAGAGAATTCTCTTCGATTATAATCACAGCCGTATACATCCCCCCCCCAAGCAGACACATCGATGGCTCTGAACGAACTTTATTTAACTCTTTGCAAACTGGAAACCATTTATCCGGAGGCTGCATTCATTGTAGCTGGGGATTTTAACAAAGCTAATCTGAAAACAAGACTCCCTAAATTTTATCAGCATATCAGCAGACCTTGGATCATTGTTACTGTAACTTCCGCGACGCATATAAGGCCCTGCCCCGCCCCCCTTTCGGAAAAGCTGACCAGGACTCCATTTTGTTGATCCCTGCCTACAGGCAGAAACTTAAACAAGAGGCTCCCACGCTGAGGTCTGTCCAACGCTGGTCCGACCAAGCTGACTCCACACTCCAAGACTGCTTCCATCACGTGGACTGGGACGTGTTTCGTATTGCGTCAGATAAAAATATTGACGAATACGCTGATTCGGTGTGCGAGTTCATTAGAACGTGCGTTGAAGATGTCGTTCCCATAGCAACGATAAAAACATTCCCTAACAAGAAACCGTGGATTGATGGAAGCATTCGAGTGAAACTGAAAGCGCAAACCACTGCTTTTAATCAGGGCAAGGTGTCTGGTAACATGACCGAATATAAACAATGCAGCTATTCCCTCCGCAAGGATATTAAACAAGCTAAGCGTCAGTACAGAGACAAAGTAGAATCTCAATTCAATGGCTCCGACACAAGAGGCATGTGGCAGGGTCTACAGTCAATCACGGACTACAAGAAGAAACCCAGCCCAGTCACGGACCAGGATGTCTTGCTCCCAGGCAGACTAAATAACTTTTTTGCCCGCTTTGAGGACAATACAGTGCCACTGACACGGCCTGCAACGAAAACATGCGGTCTCTCCTTCACTGCAGCCGAGGTGAGTAAGACATTTAAACGTGTTAACCCTCGCAAGGCTGCAGGCCCAGACGGCATCCCCAGCCGCGCCCTCAGACCATGCGCAGACCAGCTGGCCGGTGTGTTTACGGACATATTCAATCAATCCCTATACCAGGCTGCTGTTCCCACATGCTTCAAGAGGGCCACCATTGTTCCTTTTCCCAAGAAAGCCAAGGTAACTGAGCTAAACGACTACCGCCCCGTAGCACTCACTTCCGTCATCATAAAGTGCTTTGAGAGACTAGTCAAGGACCATATCACCTCCACCCTACCTGACACCCTAGACCCACTCCAATTTGCTTACCGCCCAAATAGGCCCACAGACGAGGAATACCTATGTGAGAATGCTGTTCATCGACTACAGCTCGGCATTCAACACCATAGTACCCTCCAAGCTCGTCATCAAGCTCGAGACCCGGGGTCTCGACCCCTCCCTGTGCAACTGGGTACTGGACTTCCTGACGGGCCGCCCCCAGGTGGTGAGGGTAGGCAACAACATCTCCTCCCCGCTGATCCTCAACACGGGGGCCCCACAAGGGTGCGTTCTGAGCCGTCTCCTGTACTCCCTGTTCACCCACGACTGCGTGGCTACGCACGCCTCCAACTCAAATCATCAAGTTTGCGGGCGACAACAGTGGTAGGCTTGATTACCAACAACGACGAGACGGCCTACAGGGAGGAGGTGAGGGCCCTCAGAGTGTGGTGTCAGGAAAATAACCTCACACTCAACGTCAACAAAACTAAGGAGATGATTGTGGACTTCAGGAAACAGCAGAGGGAACACCCCCCTATCCACATCGATGGAACAGTAGTGGAGAGGGTAGCAAGTTTTAAGTTCCTCGGCATACACATCACAGACAAACTGAATTGGTCCACTCACACTGACAGCGTTGTGAAGAAGGCGCAGCAGCGCCTCTTCAACCTCAGGAGGCTGAAGAAATTCGGCTTGTCACCAAAAGCACTCAAACTTCTACAGATGCACAGTCGAGAGCATCCTGGCGAGCTGTATCACCGCCTGGTACGGCAACTGCTCCGCCCTCAACCGTAAGGCTCTCCAGAGGGTAGTGAGGTCTGCACAACGCATCACCGGGGGCAAACTACGTGCCCTCCAGAACACCTACACCACCCGATGTTACAGGAAGGCCATAAAGATCATCAAGGACATCAACCACCCGAGCCACTGCCTGTTCACCCCGCTATCATCCAGAAGGCGAGGTCAGTACAGGTGCATCAAAGCTGGGACCGAGAGACTGAAAAACAGCTTCTATCTCAAGGCCATCAGACTGTTAAACAGCCACCACTAACATTGAGTGGCTGCTGCCAACACATTGACTCAACTCCAGCCACTTTAATAATGGGATTTGATGGGAAATGTAAATATATCACTAGCCACTTTAAACAATGCTACCTTATATAATGTTACTTACCCTACATTATTAATCTCATATGCATACATATATACTGTACTCTATATCATCGACTGCATCCTTATGTAATACATGTATCACTAGCCACTTTAACTATGCCACTTTGTTTACTTTGTCTACATACACACCTCATATGTATATACTGTACTCGATACCATCTACTATATCCTCATGTACATATTCTTTATCCCCTTACACTGTGTATAAGACAGTAGTTTTGGAATTGTTAGTTAGATTACTTGTTGGTTATCACTTCATTGTCGGAACTAGAAGCACAAGCATTTCGCTACACTCACATTAACATCTGCTAACCATGTGTATGTGATAAATAAAATTGGATTTGAAACAAATTTGCACACAACATTTGAGAGAAATCAGCTTTTTTATTTATATGGAACATTTCTGGGATATTTTATTTCAGTTCATGAAACCAACACTTTATACATGTCACATTTATATTAGTGTTCAATATATATAGGCTGAATGTTATGGCCTAAAATAAATGTGTTCATATGGGCAGAATACTGTATATTAATACATTGCTATGGTTATATAAAGGCTGAAGGCTAAAAACAGACTAAACTATCTATTTGTTTTAAATAATGTATTTTTGTTTTATCAAGGTTCTACACCATCTATTAACATCAACCATTTACTATAAAACATTTAGTTATTAACATAAGGGGCATAAATAACTAGGCCTATAACATTTATTTCAAATAACCAAAGAATAGAAAAATGATGGCAATGCTACATGACTACATGGCAATGCTACATGACTACATGGCAATGCTACATGACTACATGGCAATGCTACATGACTACATGGCAATGCTACATGACAATGCTACATGACAATGCTACATGACATGGCTACATGACAATGCTACATAACATGGCTACATGACAATGCTACATAACATGGCTACATGACAATGCTACATGACAATGCTACATAACATGGCTACATGACAATGCTACATAACATGGCTACATGACAATGCTACATAACATGGCTACATGACAATGCTACATAACATGGCTACATGACAATGCAGCACTAAATAAATAAGCTAATGAACAAATGTCCAAGAAGGTGCTTAGCGTTCTGGTCTCATAAGGATTTGAGTTATTGAAAGGATGGAAATTATTAAGTGTCACAAAGAAGTCTCCAAGTAGGATAGATGGATTTTGTAGTATTCACAATAGTGGAGGCTGCTGAGGGGAGAACGGCTCATAATAACGTCCGGAACGAAGCAAATGGAATGGCATCAAACACCTGGAAACCATGGAAACCATGTGTTTGATGTATTTGAAACCATTCCACTGATTCTGCTCCAGACATTACCACAAGCCCGCAAACAATGGGAGCGATGGGAGGTGAAAATTATTTGAATGTGAGAGTGTCCAGCCAGGTCAGGGCAGCCTTTCACAACATTACAGTCTGCTTTTTTTTCTCTTTCTTTTTTCCCATACATTTTAAATCTAATACAGTATGTCAATTTAATATAGGAAATCTCTTGTGAAATCTCACACGTATCTTTTTTGATTGAAAATGGGAACAAATGGGAAAGAAGGACAAATACTGATTTCAAAACAATGAGACTAAATGAAACGACATAGGCCAAATGGATGTGGTGTTTCCTATATTAAATGGACATACCATATTAGACTTCAAATGTAGGGGGAAAGGCAGACATTTTATATAAACATTGGATTTCTGTGGTCCGGATTACCTAATAATTTTGGTTTTCCGTTGGTAGGCCCACCCATGCGTCTCTCCTCACTCGGAAAGCCTGCTCACTGAGTTCAATACCAAAGCAGATAATTGTGATTTGATTGAATTGATGTGAATAATGATAATGATAGTGAAAAGACATTTAGAAAAGCTATGAATGATAAAGAAAAGCTATGAATGATTTAATGAAAAGGAGCTAAAAGAATCATTATTTCACATTCTTTAATAAAATACTCAAACAGAAACAGGCAAAACAGCTTCACTGGTTTCCCGCCAAATAGGCCTACAAGGAAACTCGATGTATCTCGACAATGTTGAGTGCACAAGGGGGTCTGTGCGCTGCGTAGCACCTTCCACAAAAAGTTTTGCGAGACAAAAAGACACGAGGCCGGTCGTGCCTCTCTAACCAGGCTGGGGAGATAAGCATCAACAGTCTGCATACAGACTTCTGGTCTCTGGACCATGTCACCGGCTGCCATAAAGACCATCACTCAAACCTAATCACAGTGATTTACTGTGTCCCAAGTGGCACCCTAATCTCTACATAGGACTTTGGTCAAAAGTAGTGCACTAGATGAAATATGGTGCCATTTAGGACGTACCTACTGTGTTATATTTCTATATGGAGATTTGAAAAAGAGGTCACGTAGCATTTACTTAACAGGAAGCTGACACACACTGCATTACACAAATGACACCCTATTGCCTTTACAGCTTTGACCGAGTAATAACAGGATATAGGGGGTAGGGTGCCATAAGGACCGCAGGTTGAGAAGCTCTAACCTCCAGTTCCATCCAAAAATCATCCTGCCGTTATCATCATGCAACAGCTCCAGTAAAATGGTGCTAGAATGTGAAACCGCTTGGTCACATTCTAGCCTGCATTTATTTACTAAATCCATTTTATCACATACAAATGCTACAAAAAGAAAACAGCAAACCATGGACTAACATAGACACCCAAAAAGTCAATCATTAAAGCAAAAACATTTACAGTACACTCTTACCCTCAAAAGGATCCTGTGGTACCTCATGCGTAAGCAAACTACCTTTTAGCTTATTCAGGCCTACTGTATATGTGCATCCCTACAGGCTTGATTTAATGACTGTGTTTTGTTTCAATGTAAACAGTGGGCTGCCTGGCTCCAAGCAACTACTGGGTGTGGAGTTTGCCTGAGGCATCTGTCCCGACAACTAAAAATGAGAGCAAGACAGCTATTTATAACTAGCATAGGCTTACGTCGCAAACGGCACCCTAATTCCCTATGTAGTACACTACTTTTGGCCAGGGCTCTGATCAAAAGCAGTACACTACAAAGGGAATAGGCTGCTATTTGAGAAGCAGCCATAGAAAGTAGCAGCACTTTTACTGGCTGACGTCGTCCATTAGGCTGATTAATTCCAGAGGAAACGTCAGTGAGTGATGTTTAAGTGACGTTATAATAAACCCAACCTCCTTCCTCTTTCTGATTCCACTGAGTGCGTTTCATACACACACGCACGCACGCACGCACGCGCACGGACACGCCATCAGTGCCCAAGCTCAAACTCCTCCTTTGTCTTTCTGATTCCACTGAGTGCGTTTCATACACACACACACACACACACACGCACGCACGCACGCACACGCCATCAGTGCCCAAGCTCAAACTCCTCCTTTGTCTTTCCGATTCCACTGAGAGAGAGAAAATGTGTCACAAAGCCCCATGCATAATCCATGCAGACCACAGACAGAATAAGTCACAGTATTCTCTTCCACTAGAGCCTGGACCTGCCTGTCAAATTATATAGATGACCTCAATGTCTTCTTCATGGGAAATGGAGGACCTCAAAGTCTTCTTCATGGGATTTCTGATTTCACCTTCCATACTTATTTTAAATCAGATAAGAGATACAGTTGAAGTTGGAAGCTTACATATACTTAGGTTGCATATATGCATGACAAGTCATTTTTCCAACAATTGTTTACAGATAGATTATTTCACTTAAAATTCACTGTATCAAAATTCCAGTGGGTCAAAAGTCTCCATACACTAAGTTGATTGTGCCTTTAAACAGCTCGGAAAATTCCAGAAAATGTCATGGCTTTAGAAGCTTCTGATAAACTAATTGACATCATTTGAGTCAATTGGAGGTGTACCTGTGGATGTATTCCAAGGCCAACCTTCAAACTCACTGCCCCTTTTCTTGACATCATTGGAAAATCAAAAGAAATCAGCAAAGACCTCAGAAAAATAAATTGTTGAAGTCTGGGTCATCCTTGGGAGCAATTTCCAAACGCCTGAAGGTACCATGTTCATCTGTACAAACAATAGTATGCAAGTATAAACACCATGGGACCACGCAGCAGTCATACCACTCAGGAAGGAGACGCATTCTGTCTCCTAGAGATGAACGTACTTTGGTGCGAAAAGTGGAAATCAATCCAAGAACAACAGCAAAGGACCATGTCAAGATGCTGGAGGAAACAGGTACAAAAGTATCAATATCCACAGTAAAACAAGTCATATATCGACATAACCTGAAAGGCCGCTCAGAAAGGTAAAAGCCACTGCTCCAAAACCAACATAAAAAAGCCAGACCACGGTTTGCAACTGCACATGGGGACAAAGATTGTACTTTTTGGAGAAATGTCCTCTGGTCTGATGAAACAAAAATATAACTGTTTGGCCATAATGACCATCGTTATGAGGAAAAAGGGGGAAGCTTGCAAGCCGGAGAACACCACCCCAACCGTGAAGCACGGGGTGGCAGCATCATGTTGTGGAGGTGCTTTGCTGCAGGAGGGACTGGTGCACTTCACAAAATAGATGGCGTAATGAGGAAGGAAAATGATGTGGATATATTGAAGCAACATCTCAAGACATCAGTCAGGAAGTTGAAGCTTGGTCGCAAATGAGTCTTCCAAATGGACAATGACCCCAAGCATACTTCCAAAGTTGTGGAAAATGGCTAAAGGACAACAAAGTCAAGGTATTGGAGTGGCCATCACAAAGCCCTGCCCTCATCCTATAGAAAATGTGTTGGCGGAACTGAAAAAGCGTGTGAGAGCAAGGAGGCCTACAAACCTGACTCAGTTACACCAGCTCTGTCAGGAGGAAATGGGCCAAAATTCACTCAACTTATTTTGGGAAGCTTGTGGAAGGCTAGCCGAAACGTTTGAAAACTAAACTATTTAAAAAGTAATGCTATCAACCACTAATTGAGTGTATGTAAACTTCTAACCCACTGGGAATGTGATGAAAGAAATAATTCTCTACTATTATTCTGACATTTCACATTCTTTAAATAAAGTGGTGATCCTAACTGACCTAAAACAGGGAATTGTTACGAGGATTAAATGTCAGGAATTGTGAAAAACTGAGTTTAAATGTATTTGGTGGAGGTGTATGTAAACTTCCGACTTCAACTGGAAATAGGTAATGTGGGATATGAAGTCAAGTCAAAAAAAATGTTTTTAACGTATCATTGCACATACTGTACATGGCTCCAACACACAGGTGGTTCTATTATATACTATTTATTCTACTGCATGACCAAGTCTCTACGCCATTTATATTAGTAAATATAGTATATTATTACTATGCATACTACCTATTCTATTACTTGTTATTTTTGACTTGACTTTTTTTTATTGATATTATTGTTATTGTGCAGTATTCTTGAGGGAGTATTGTTGAGGGAGTATTCTTGAGGGAGTATTGTTGAGGGGGAGCTGTTGAGGGGGAGCTGTTGAGGGGGAGCTGTTGAGGGGGAGCTGTTGAGGGGGAGCTGTTGAGGGGGAGCTGTTGAGGGAGTATTGTTGAGGGGGAGCTGTTGAGGGAGCACTGTTTTTTATTTTATTTTTTATTATTTTTTCACCTTTATTTAGATGGCCGCCTCGCTTCGCGTTCCTAGGAAACTATGCAGTTTTTTGTTTTTTTACGTGTTATTTCTTACATTAGTACCCCAGGTCATCTTAGGTTTCATTACATACAGTCGAGAAGAACTACTGAATATAAGATCAGCGTCAACTCACCATCAGTACGACCAAGAATATGTTTTCCGCGACGCGGATCCTGTGTTCTGCCTTACAAACAGGACAACGGAATGGATCGCATGCAGCGACCCAAGGAAACGACTCCGAAAAAGAGGGAAACGCGGCGGTGTTCTGGTCAGACTCCGGAAAAGGGCACATCGCGCACCACTTCCCAGTATTCTTCTTGCCAATGTCCAGTCTCTCGACAACAAGGTTGATGAAATCCGAGCAAGGGTGGCATTCCAGAGGGACATCAGAGACTGCAACGTTCTCTGCTTTACGGAGACATGGCTTACTGGGAAAACGCTATCCAGGGCGGTGCAGCCAACGGGTTTCTCCACGCATCGCGCCGACAGAAACAAACATCTCTCTGGTAAGAAGAGTGGAGGGGGCGTATGCCTCATGACTAACGGGACATGGTGTGATGAAGAAAACATACAGGAACTCAAATCCTTCTGTTCACCTGATTTAGAATTCCTCACAATCAAATGTAGACCGCATTATCTTCCAAGAGAATTCTCTTCGATTATAATCACAGCCGTATATATCCCCCCCCAAGCAGACACATCGATGGCTCTGAACGAACTTTATTTAACTCTTTGCAAACTGGAAAACATTTATCCGGAGGCTGCATTCATTGTAGCTGGGGATTTTAACAAAGCCAATCTGAAAACAAGACTCCCTAAATTTTATCAGCATATCGATTGCGCAACCAGGGGTGGTAAAACCTTGGATCATTGTTACTCTAACTTCCGCGACGCATATAAGGCCCTGCCCCGCCCCCCTTTCGGAAAAGCTGACCACGACTCCATTTTGCTGATCCCTGCCTACAGACAGAAATTAAAACAAGAGGCTCCCACGCTGAGGTCTGTCCAACGCTGGTCAGAACAAGCTGACTCTACACTCCAAGACTGCTTCCATCACGTGGACTGGGACATGTTTCGTATTGCGTCAGATGGGAATATTGACGAATACGCTGATTCGGTGTGCGAGTTCATTAGAACGTGCGTCGAAGATGTCGTTCCCATAGCAACGATAAAAACATTCCCTAACCAGAAACCGTGGATTGATGGCAGCATTCGCGTGAAACTGAAAGCGCGAACCACTGCTTTTAATCAGGGCAAGGTGTCTGGCAACATGACTGAATACAAACAGTGCAGCTATTCCCTCCGTAAGGCTATCAAACAAGCTAAGCGTCAGTACAGAGACAAAGTGGAATCTCAATTCAATGGCTCAGACACAAGAGGCATGTGGCAGGGTCTACAGTCAATCACGGACTACAAGATGAAATCCAGCCCAGTCACGGACCAGGATGTCTTGCTCCCAGGCAGACTAAATAACTTTTTTGCCCGCTTTGAGGACAATACAGTGCCACTGACACGGCCTGCAACGGAAACATGCAGTCTCTCCTTCACTGCAGCCGAGGTGAGTAAGACATTTAAACGTGTTAACCCTCGCAAGGCTGCAGGCCCAGACGGCATCCCCAGCCGCGCCCTCCGAGCATGCGCAGACCAGCTGGCCGGTGTGTTTACGGACATATTCAATCAATCCCTATACCAGTCTGCTGTTCCCACATGCTTCAAGAGGGCCACCATTGTTCCTGTTCCCAAGAAAGCTAAGGTAACTGAGCTAAACGACTACCGCCCCGTAGCACTCACTTCCGTCATCATGAAGTGCTTTGAGAGACTAGTCAAGGACCATATCACCTCCACCCTACCTGACACCCTAGACCCACTCCAATTTGCTTACCGCCCAAATAGGTCCACAGACGATGCAATCTCAACCACACTGCACACTGCCCTAACCCACCTGGACAAGAGGAATACCTATGTGAGAATGCTGTTCATCGACTACAGCTCGGCATTCAACACCATAGTACCCTCCAAGCTCGTCATCAAGCTCGAGACCCTGGGTCTCGACCCCGCCCTGTGCAACTGGGTACTGGACTTCCTGACGGGCCGCCCCCAGGTGGTGAGGGTAGGCAACAACATCTCCTCCCCGCTGATCCTCAACACGGGGGCCCCACAAGGGTGCGTTCTGAGCCCTCTCCTGTACTCCCTGTTCACCCACGACTGCGTGGCCACGCACGCCTCCAACTCAATCATCAAGTTTGCGGACGACACAACAGTGGTAGGCTTGATTACCAACAACGACGAGACGGCCTACAGGGAGGAGGTGAGGGCCCTTGGAGTGTGGTGTCAGGAAAATAACCTCACACTCAACGTCAACAAAACTAAGGAGATGATTGTGGACTTCAGGAAACAGCAGAGGGAACACCCCCTATCCACATCGATGGAACAGTAGTGGAGAGGGTAGCTAGTTTTAAGTTCCTCGGCATACACATCACAGACAAACTGAATTGGTCCACTCACACTGACAGCGTCGTGAAGAAGGCGCAGCAGCGCCTATTCAACCTCAGGAGGCTGAAAAATTTGGCTTGTCACCAAAAGCACTCACAAACTTCTACAGATGCACAATCGAGAGCATCCTGGCGGGCTGTATCACCGCCTGGTACGGCAACTGCTCCGCCCTCAACCGTAAGGCTCTCCAGAGGGTAGTGAGGACTGCACAACGCATCACCGGGGGCAAACTACCTGCCCTCCAGGACACCTACACCACCCGTTGTTACAGGAAGGCCATAAAGATCATCAAGGACATCAACCACCCGAACCACTGCCTGTTCACCCCGCTATCATCCAGAAGGCGAGGTCAGTACAGGTGCATCAAAGCTGGGACCGAGAGACTGAAAAACAGCTTCTATCTCAAGGCCATCAGACTGTTAAATAGCCACCACTAACATTGAGTGGCTGCTGCCAACACACTGTCATTGACACTGACCCAACTCCAGCCATTTTAATAATGGGAATTGATGGAAATGATGTAAATATATCACTAGCCACTTTAAACAATGCTACCTTATATAATGTTACTTACCCTACATTATTCATCTCATATGCATATGTATATACTGTACTCTACAACATCGACTGCATCCTTATGTAACACATGTATCACTAGCCACTTTAACTATGCCACTTTGTTTACTTTGTCTACACACTCATCTCATATGTATATACTGTACTCGATACCATCTACTGTATGCTGCTCTGTACCATCACTCATTCATATATCCTTATGTACATGTTCCTTATCCCCTTACACTGTGTATAAGACAGTAGTTTTTTTTGGAATTGTTAGTTAGATTACTTGTTGGTCATCACTGCATTGTCGGAACTAGAAGCACAAGCATTTCGCTACACTCGCATTAACATCTGCTAACCATGTGTATGTGACAAATAACATTTGATTTGATTTGATTTGATTTTGATTTGAGGTAGGCTAGTTGAGAACACCTTTATTTAACCAGGTAGGCTAGTTGAGAACAAGTTCTCATTTGCAACTGCGACCTGGCCAAGATAAAGCATAGCAGTGTGAACAGACAACACAGAGTTACACATGGAGTAAACAATTAACAAGTCAATAACACAGTAGAAAAAAAAGGGGAGTCTATATACAATGTGTGCAAAAGGCATGAGGAGGTAGGCGAATAATTACAATTTTGCAGATTAACACTGGAGTGATAAATGATCAGATGGTCATGTACAGGTAGAGATATTGGTGTGCAAAAGAGCAGAAAAGTAAATAAATAAAAACAGTGTGGGGATGAGGTAGGTGAAAATGGGTGGGCTATTTACCAATAGACTATGTACAGCTGCAGCGATAGGTTAGCTGTTGAGGGAGCGCTGTTGAGGGAGCGCTGTTGAGGGAGCGCTGTTGAGGGAGCGCTGTTGAGGGAGCGCTGTTGAGGGAGCGCTGTTGAGGGAGCGCTGTTGAGGGAGCGCTGTTGAGGGAGCGCTGTTGAGGGGGAGCTGTTGAGGGGGAGCTGTTGAGGGGGAGCTGTTGAGGGAGCACTGTTGAGGGAGCACTGTTGAGGGAGCGCTGTTGAGGGAACAAGCGCACAAGCATTTCTCTGCACCTTTTATACCTGCTGTAAACTGTGTATGTGATTAATACAATTTGATACTTTAGTTCAAGCCCCAGGTCTGTCTCAAACTGTCTGTTTAAGTGACTGCGATGATGCGATTTCCGTCCTCGCACACAATGTGTCACCACCACACTCTACCACAGCTAGAAGAAACACGAGCACTACATTACAGCACGTAACCCAACCCTCCTTTGACACTCAGCCAGCCACAGTCAGCCAGCGTCCCAAGTGGCACCCCATCTACTATAAAAAGTGTACTACCTTTGGCAGCGTCCTATGAACCCTGGTCTAAAAGTAGTGCCCTATATAGGGAACAGGGTGCAATTTGAGATGCAGGAGGTGTTAAGCACCAGGAAGAGGGGAGCATTACATCAACACTAACACATGCATGACTCCCCCTCAGCAACACATAAACACAGCCTTCCATTCATTCAGTATGGGCAGGTCCTTTAAAAGGAATACTTCAGGATTTTAGCAATGAAGACCTTTATCTACTTCCCCTGAGTCAGCTGAACTCAGATGAACCCGTGATCGGGAGTCCCATAGGGCAGCGCCCAATGGGCCCAACGTCATACTGGTTAGCGGAGGGTTTGGACATCATTGTAAATAAGAATTTGTTCTTAACCGACTTGCCTAGTTGAATTTTTATAAAACGTAAAAATCCAAAGTATCCCTTCAAGACTACAGCCAAGTGTACTCGACCCTGAAAAGGAGACATTTCCAACAGCAAGCATTAAAATGAATACATTAAACAGTTTATATGCACCCAGGCTGGCTGGGTCTCGGTCTCTCAGTCTCTCTCATTAAAAGGGCCCATTATGCTGAGCTGTTGGTGCTAGAGGTCGACCGAATGGCCGATTAATTAGGGCCGATTTCAAGTTTTCATAACAATCGGAAATCTGTATTTTTGGGCGCCGATTTCCGATGTAAAAAATAATTATACCTTTATTTAACTAGGCAAATCAGTTAAGAACACATTATTATTTTCAATGACGGCCTAGGAATGGTGGGTTAAATGCCTTGTTCAGGAGCAGAACGACAGATTTGCACCTTGTCAGCTCAGGGGATCCAATCTTGCAACCGTACAGTTAACTAAGTCCAACACTCTAACCATTGCACTCCATGAGGAGCCTGCCTGTTACGTGAATGCAGTAGAAGCCAAGGTAAATTGCTAGCTAGCATTAAACTTATCTTATTAAAAACAATCAATCATAATCACTAGTAATAACTACTAATCCAGTTTAGCAGGCAATATTAACCAGGTGAAATTGTCTAATTTCTCTTGCATTCATTGCACGCAGAGTCAGGGTATATGCAACAGTTTGGGCTGCCTGGCTCATTGCGAACTAATTTGCCCGAATTTTACGTAATTATGACATAACATTGAAGGTTATGCAATGTAACAAGAATATTTAGACTGAGGGATGCCACCCGTTAGATAAAATACCAAACGGTTCCGTATTTCACTGAAAGAATAAACGTTTTGTTTTCGAAATGATAGTTTCCGGATTCTACCATATTAATGACCAAAGGCTCGTATTTCTGTGTGTTATTATGTTATAATTAAGTATGATGTGATAGAGCAGTCTGACTGAGCAGCAGCAGGCTTGTAATCATTCATTCAAACAGCACTTTCGTGCGTTTTGCCAGCAGCTCTTCACAAGCATAGCGCTGTTTATGACTTCAAGCCTATCAGCCTAATAGCTAGTGTAACCAATGTGAAATGGTTAGCTAGTTAGCTGGATGTGCGCTAATACTGTTTCAAACGTCACTCGCTTTTAGATTTGGGGTAGTTATTCCCCTTGCGCTGCAAGGGCCACGGCTTTTGTGGAGCGATGGGTAACGCTGCTTCGAGTGTGGCTGTTGATGTGTTCCTGGTTCGAGCCCAGGAAGGGGCGAGGAGAGGGACTGAAGCTATACTGTTACACTGGCAATACTATAGTGCCTATAAGAACATCCTATAGTCAAAGGTATATGAAATACAAATGGTATAGAGAGAAATAGTCCTATAAATACTATATTAACTACAACCTAAAACCTCTTACCTTGGAATATTGAAGTCTCATTTTAAAAGGAACCACCAACTTTCATATGTTCTCATGTTCTGAGCAAGGAACCTAAACATGAGCTTTTTTACATGGCACACAATTTTAAATGGCACACAATTTTAAATGGCACAAATTTGTACGTGGCACATACACGGCACATATTGCATTTGGCACATATTACTTTTTTCTCCAACACTTTGTTTTTGCATTATTCAAACCAAATTGAACATGTTTCATTATTTATTTGAGGCTAAATGGATTTTATTGATGTATTATATTAAGTTAAAATAAGTGTTAATTCAGTATTGTTGTAATTATCATTATTACAAATAAATCTGCCGATTTAAATCGGTAGCGGCTTTTTGGGTCCTCCAATAATCGGTATCGGCGTTGAAAAATCATGATCGGTCGACCTCTAGTTGATGCACACAAAGACAAACTAAGAGGGGTGAGAAGCTAGTCAGGGGGAGAATCCCTTAGTTTTTTTAAAAACGGGTTTGCTGTTCACTTGCTCTATATAAGATGGAAAGGAGTTCCATGCACTCATGGCACTGTATAATACTGCACGTTTCCTTTAACTTGTTCTGGACCTGGACACTGTGAAAGACCCCTGGTGGCAGGTCTGGTGGGGTAAGTGTATGTGTCACTGCTGTGTGTAAGTTGACGATGCAAACCATTTTATAAAAACAAGAAGTGACACAGTCAGTCTTTCCTCAACTCTTAGCCAAGAGAGACTGGTATTAATATTAGCCCTCTGATTACAATGACTTGCCGCTCTGTTCTGGGCCAGCTGCAGCTTAACTAGGTCTTTCTTTGAAGCATTTGACCATATGACTGAACAATAATCAAGCTAAGTTCAAACTAGAGCCTGCAGGACTTGCTTTGTGGAGTGTGGCGTTAAAAAAGCAGAGCATCTCTTTATTACAGACAGACCTCTCCCCATCTTTACAACCATTGAATCTATATGTTTGACAATGACAGTTTACAATCAACGGAAACATCAAGTCAGTTAGTCTCCTCAGCTTGATCAACAGCCACACCATTCATTACTAGATTCAGCTGAGTCTAGAACTTAGGGAATGATTGTACCAAATACAATGCTCTTAGTTTTAGAGATGTTCAGGACCAGTTTATTACTGGCCACCCATTACAAAACAGACTGCAACTCTTTGTTAAGATCTTCAGTGACTTCTTTAGTTCTTTGGTTGCTGATGTGTATATGGTTGAATCATCAGCATACATGGACACACATGCTTTGTTTAATGCCAGTGGCAGGTCATTGGTAAAAATAGAAAAGAGTAGGGGGCCTAGAGATCTGCCCTGCGGTACACCACATTTTACATGTTTGACGTTCGAGAAGCTTCCATTAAAGAAAACCTTCTGAGTTCTATTAGAATCCACAATTTGGCAGAGGTTTGAAAGCCATATCACATACGTTTTCTCAACAACATCAACAAAATGTTATGGTCAATAATATTAAAGGCTCCACTGGAATCTTATTATCAATTTCAGTGCAGTACATGTCGAGTTCCCTTCTCTATAAGCATTTCCAACAGTTTGCTAAGAACTGGCAGCAAGCTGATAGGTCTGCTGTTTGAACCAGTAAAGATTGCTTTTCCACTCTTGGGTAGCGGAATGACTTTGGCTTCCCTCCAGGCCTGAGGACAAATACTTTCTTCTAGGCTCAGATTAAAGACATGACAGATAGATGGAAAGCTATTGAGGATGGTAGCTGACTCTATAGCTAATCCTATGTTGTCAATGACAGGAAGTTTGTTATTATTGATCAATAACAATACATTTTCCATCTCTCCCACACTAACTTTACAAAATTCAAACTTGCAATGCCTTTCTTTTATTTTTATGCATGAATACAATTGGTCACTGTTCGCATTTCATGCCTAAGTTTGCCTTCTTTGCCAATGAAGTAATCATTAAAATAATTGGCAACATCAAATGGTTGTGATGAATAAGCCATCTGATTTGATGAAAAATGGAGTTGAATTTGTCCTCCAAAGTCTTTTTCCATCATTCTTTATAACATTGATCTTGGCTTCATAATAGTTTCTTCTTTTTTAGGTTCAGTCACATACATTTCTCAATTTGCAGTAAGTTAGCCAGACAGATGTGTAGACAGACTTATTAGCCACTCCTTTGCCCCATCTCTTTCAACCATTCAGTTTTTCAATTTCTCATAAATCCATTGAGACAGTCGGTTTCAATGATCAATCATTGGAATGGAGCGAGTTCATAAATTCATCAAGTGCAGCGTCTGGATGCTTCTTATTAATCACATCAGACCAACAAATATTTTTAACACCATCCACATAAGAGTCACAGCAAAATATTTAGTATGATCTGTTATATACCATTTTAGCTTTTGCAACTTTGTCTTTCCTGGATATAGCCACTATATTGTGATCACTGCATCCAATGGGTGTAGATACAGCCTTAGAACAAAGCTTCTTCCCCCAAGCCATAAGACTCCTGAACATCTAATCAAATGGCTACCCAGACTATTTGCACCCCCCCCTCTTTTACACCGCTTCTACGCTCTGTTGTTATCATCTATGCATAGTCACTTCAATAACTCAACCATGTACACTACTGTTCAAAAGTTTGGGGTCACTTAGAAATGTCTTGTTTTTGAAAGAAAAACACATTTTTTGTCCGTTAAAATAACATTCAAATGATCAGTAGACATTGTTAATGTTGTAAATGAGTATTGTAGCTGGAAATGTCTGATTTTTAATGGAATATCTACATAGGTGTACAGAGGCCCATTATCAGCAACCATCACTCCTATGTTCCAATGGCACATTGTGTTAGCTAATCCAAGTTTATCATTTTAAAAGGCTAATTGATCATCAGAAAACCTTTTTTCAATTTTGTTAGCACAGCTGAAAACTGCTGTTCTGATTAAAGAAGCAATAAAACTGTCCTTCTTTAGACTAGTTGAGTAACTGGAGCATCAGCATTTGTGGGTTCGATTACAAGCTCAAAATAGCCAGAAACAAATAACTTTCTTCTGAAACTTGTCAGTCTATTCTTGTTCTGAGAAATGAAGGCTATTCCATGTGATAAATTGCCAAGACACTGAATATCTCATACACCGCTGTGTCCTACTCCCTTCACAGAACAGCACAAACTGTCTCTAACCAGAATAGAAAGATTAGGAGGCCCCAGTGCACAACTGAGCAAGAGGACAAGTACATTAGTGTGTCTAGTTTGGGAAACAGACGCCTCACAAGTCCTCAACTGGCAGCTTCATTAAATAGTAGCTGCAAAACACCAGTTTCAACGTCAGCAGTGAAGAGGCGACTCCGGGATGCAGCGTTCTCCTGGCATCTGCAAACCCAAATTGGTCAGTTGGACTGCCAGATGGTGAAGCGTGATTCAGCACTCCAGAGAAAGCGTTTCTACTGCTCCAGAGTCCAATGGCGGCAAGCTTTACACCACTCCAGCGGGCACTTGGCATTGCACATGGCATTGCACATGGTGAAACCCATTTCATGAAGCTCCCAACGAAGAGTTATTGTGCTGACGTTGCTTCCAGAGGAAGTTGCAACCAAGAACCGACGATTTTTACATGCTACACGCTTCAACACTTGGCAGTCCCGTTCTGTGAGGTTGTGTGGCCTACCACTTCTTGGCTGAGCCATTGTTGCTCCTAGACATTTTCACTATACAATAACAGCACTTGACGGTGACACATTGAAAGTCACTGAGCTTGCTCTGTGCTCGATTTTATACACCTGTCAGCAACGGGTTTGGCTGAAATAGCCGAATCCACTAATTTGAATGGGTGTCCACATACTTTTGTATATATAGTGTATATTGGGGTGGCAGGGTAGCCTAGTAGTTAGAGCATTGGACTACTAACCGAAAGGTTGCAAGTTCAAATCCCCGAGCTGACAAGGTAAAAAATCTGTCGTTCTGCCCCTGAACAGGCAGTTAACCCACTGTTCCTAGGCCGTCATTGAAAATAAGAATTTGTTCTCAACTGACTTGCCTAGTAAAATAAAGGTAAAATTAAAATATTAATATGGGCTATTTTCAGCCCTTTCCTGGGTGGACATAGGAAAGATATGGACATAATATGGAAAAGAACAAACAAAGTGAGAAAAAAAATTCCATTCAGCAGTCCATTAATCAGTTGTCCTCAGACTCTATCCTGGTCTGATGTAGAGATTCTGCAATTCTGTCCACAACCATGTTGTTCTGCCTTATTTGTCCCTCGAGATAATCTGAATTCAGTCATTGTCATCATGGACTCAGATACAGAACTGATGACTTAGAGATTTCTATCATCTTGCCATTTTCCTGTTAAAATCATTTATTTAACTCAGCAAGTCAGTTAAGAACAAATTCTTATTTACAATGACGGCCAAACCCTCCCCTAACCCAGACGATGCTGGGCCAATTGTGCACCGCCCTATGGGACTCCCGATCACGGCCGGTTGTGATACAGCTCGGGATTGAACCAGGTCTGTAGTGACACTTCTACCATTGAAATGCAGTGCCTTAGAACGCTGTGCCACTCTGGAGGCCAAATTGAGCTGACCCTAGGAGAACTGCAAACAGTTCTTCAGGTCCTGGACCTCTCTGGTCAGGTCATCCATTCTTTTAATATACTGAACAAAATAAGCACATCATGGAACAATTTCAAAGATTTTACTGAGTTACTGTTCATATAAAGAAATGAGTCAATTTAAATTAATAAATTAGGCCCTAATCTATGGATTTCACATGACTGGGCAGGGTCACAACTATGGGTGGGCTTGGGAGTGCATATGCCCACCCACTTGGCAGCCAGGCTTCCACACTAGGGAGCTAAGCCCAGCCAATCATAATGAGTTTTTTCCCACAAAAGGGCTTTAGAAATACTCCTTAGCACACCCTCACCCTACCCAGACGATCCTGCACGTGAAGAAGCCAGATGTGGGCTGGTGTGGTTATTTACACGTGGTCTGCGGTTTTGAGGCTGGTGGGACGAACTGACAAATCCTCTAAAACGACATTGAACATTAATTTCTCTGGCAACAGCTCTGGTAGACATTCCTGCAGTCAGCATGCCAATTGCACACTCCCTCAAAACTTGAGACATCTGTGGCATTGTGTGACAAAACTGCACCTGTGTAATGATCACACTGTTTAATCAGCTTCTTGATATGTCACACCTGTCAGGTGGGGGGGATTGTCTTGGCAAAGAATAAATGCTCACTAACAGGGATTTAAATGAATTTGTGCACATCATTTGAGAGAAATAAGCTTTTTGCGCATATGGAACATTTCTGGGATCTTCAATTTCAGCTCATGAAACCAACACTTTACATGTTGTGTTTATATTTGTGTTCAATATATATAATCCGAATTCATAATTTCTCTTACACACACATACATACGCTACACAAATTGGTTCAGTTCTGGCCTAAAATAAATGTGTCCATATGGGTAGAATATTAGAATATCCACTAGATGTCAACAGTCTTCAGAAATGGTTTCAGGCTTGTATTCTGAAAAATGAGGGAGTAAGACCAGTCTGAATTAGTCACAGAGCTTTTTCATGTGCGCGACCAGAGAGAGTGCCTTTCTTTATTACCTTTTATATTGAGAACGTTATTGTCCGGTTGAAATATTATAGATTATTGAGGCTAAAAACAACCTGAGGATTGAATATAAACTTAATTTGACATGTTTCTATGAACTTTATGGATACAATTTAGATTTTTTTTGTCTGCCTGTTGTGACTGCGTTTGAACCTGTGGATTACTGAAGAAGACGCGAACAAAACTGAGGTTTTCGGATATAAAGAGAGACTTTATCGAACAAAAGGAACATTTATTGAATATATGAATGCCTTCTGAGTGCAAACATATAAAGATCAAAGGTAAGTGATTACTTCTATCTATTTCTGACTTGTGTAACTCTTCTACTTGGCTGTTTACTGTTTGTAATGATTTGTCTGCTGGGCTATGTTCTCAAATAATTGTAAGGTATGCTTTCACCGTAAAGCATTTTTGAAATCTGGCACCGTGGTTGGATTCACAAGTTCATCTTTAAATCAATATGAAATAGTTGTATCTTTTCTGAATTTTTATAATGAGTATTTCTGTATTTGAATTTGGCACTCTGCAATCTCACTGGATGTTGGCCTAGTGGGACGCTAGCATTCCACATACCCTAGAGAGGTTCATAAACAAACTAGACACATTTGGGCAGTCTTGATACAACATTGTGAACACAAATACAATGATTCATTGGATCAGTCTAAAACTTTGCACATACACTGCTGCTATCTAGTGGCCAAAATCTCAATTCCACCTGTGCTAAAATAATACATTATGGCCTTTCTCTTACACTTCAAAGATGGTGCAAAAAAAACTAAAAAAAATATTTGTATTATTATTTACCAGATCTAATGTGTTATATTCTACTACATTCCTTTCACATTTCCACAACTTCAAAGTGTTTCCTTTCAAATGGTACTTAGAAAATACATATATTGCTTCAGGGCCTGAGCTACAAGCAGTTAGATTTGGGCATGTCATTTTAGGTGAAAATTGGAAGAAAAAAAAGGGGGCCGATCCACAATAAGTGAATTCAGCGATTGTTTGGCAAGACAGGGAGGGAGGGGAGTGAATAAGAAATAATAATGAACATTCCCGATCATACTTCATCCAGCTTGCCTGTTGCTGTCTGGGACACATCAAATAGCTACTGTGTTCTGTTGTGGAGCCCTGGGTTACGCCCCAAATGGTACCTTATTCCCTATATAGTGACTACTTTCGACCAGGAACCATATCGCTCTGGTATAAAGTAGTGCACTATATAAAGAATAGGGTGTCATTTTGGACACAGATGGCCTGGTCTGCTTTGGTCTCTTGACAGCAGGAAGGGGGGGAGCCATCAAAGCCCTTATCTCCTTCATTCTGTTTAGACAGCTTGTGTTCAGCATGGCTCAGGCATACACAATGACAATGCAAGAGCTAGATGGCGAGGGACAATAGTGTGGAGAGAGTGTAGTGTGTATAGTAGGTTTCCACATTAAAGAGCTTGTGATTGTATCCATGTACAAGTGTTATATGAGCACTTCAATGCTTTACTATACTGGTTTGGCCACACACACACACACACACACACACACACACACACACACACACACACACACCTCCCTCTCAACATGAAAGACAAAAAGGATAAAACAGGGAAAGAGCTTCATTAAAAGTGCCGGGTATTAAAAACCAACGGAGCCAAGTTGCAAACTACTCCCTACATAGTGCACTACTTTTGACTAGGGACCATAGGGCTCTGGTCAAAGGTAGGTCCCTATATAGGAAATAATAGGTTGCCATTTGGGACTCTGACATTAACACCATGTCAGATGAAAATCCAAAGCTATTCTGGCTGTGTGGTGGAGCCCATTCCTCTAATCCATTCCTACTGGAGGTTCAACTCTGGTCACCCTGCTGAAGTGGAGAAATGAATGCAGAGACTGGAGAAAAGATGACCTCCTTGATGATAAATCAGGGAAGTCCACTACACAAGCAAATAAAAAGCCAAAAGACAACCTCTTCAAAAGCTGTGCAAAAGGTCATGGGGAGCCACTCAGCTGAATAAACTATCTGCATGGGAATCCACAGTTGGTTTTGTGGCTATTTTCTGGTGAATCATCTTAGTTTTCAGATGTTTTTTTTTACTAAAGCCATCAACTCTCGCTCGACTCCCTCGCCTATAGTTGAACCTGCATACCCAGTGGGGCCTCTCTGCTGAAGGCTCCTAGACCCTTTGAGACAGTCCGGGGGCGGTACAGCCTTGGCCCAGTCTCTCTCCACAGAGCTGCAGTCTAAACTGTCCTGGCTGGCTGACAGCTTGGGTCGATCCCTGGAAGCCGTTGTAAGTCTCTCAGGTCTGAGGCCTGCATCCCAAATGAAACCCTATTCCTTTAAAAGTGCACAAATTTTTACCAGCACCTATAAAGGGAATAGGGTCCCATTTGGGAAGCATCTCTAAAAATATTGAGCCCGGGACCCAGCCAGGGATGTTCTTAGGGCAGCTGACAGCAGTATTGTTTGACCGGAGCTAATTGTCTTCCAGACTTTGTTCATGGAGACTAGGGTGAAATTGCCCCTAGGCGCTCATTATGGATCAGTTTTACATTTCCAATTAAGGTTAGGATTGTGGAGGTGAAGCTGATCTTAGATCTGTACCTAGGAGAAAATTCACAATAGAACATTCATCAACGGTGCTGGGAGGGGCGGGTTGCATCTTTATAGAAGGAGGGAGGTTTCAAAACATGTTGAGGAAATAGCTACTCAAACACTACTATGTTTGTGTCCAGGTCACATGTCCAATGGAACAGAACAGGGATGACAGCCTGGCTAAAGTAGAAGGATATCAAACTCTTTCTAACACAGGATACTTTCTGTTGATCTAAAAGTGGACTAACCCTAAAAAAACAGCTGCAGTTTTAAACTATATAAAAGACAGGAACGGTACAGAATGTCACAGCACCAGACAGTGCATCTAAATTTGAGGACTTTTTAAGATGCAAAACCCTTTCAAATTGATGACTTTTAAGATGAGAAATGAGAAATGAAGGGAGAGAGTCAGAAAGAATGTTATGAGGGATGAGTTAGACCTACTTTAAAAATCCTGCCCTGAATTTATCTACCTCTCATTAATATCTCATGGTGGCCCTACTACCGTGCAGGCAGCACTCTCCTCTCCTCTGTGCTCCATCCAGACACCCAAGCCATCTTCTTCTTTAATTCATGCTCCCTGATGTTTCCCATTACTGTCTCGGTGTCTAGGCTAAGGTATTACGTCCTATTGCTCTCTGCAGCCTGATCTAGGATCAGCTCCTCCCTGTCCATAATAAAATCAGATTCATTAAGATCTAAAAGGCTAAACTGATCCTAAATCAGCACATACGGCTCTGAACTCTGGGCTGGGTTCATATACAGCAGTGGGTTGAGGTAAATCTGGGGAGGATATGTACTGGATGTGAAGGAGAATGTGCCAGCTAGCCAGCAGGACTGATGGACGGTGATGGAGAAAAAATAAATCGGATGCTCTGCTTGATAGACCAGGAACTAACTGCCTTTTCTGGCGAGAGAGAGGGGCTGCATTCAAAATTTCACCATATTCCCTATATAGTCCACTACTTTTGACCAGGGCCCATAGGGATCTTGTCAGAAGTAGTGCACTGGATAGGGAATTGGGTACCATTTGGAAAACAATAAGGTATTGAACTGCAGTAATCTCTGATAGATGTTAAAGAACCTTCCAGAACATTTTGGGGTGCACTCGACAGGACAAATTACAAGGGAATGTTACTGTGTAGATAGACATTTTCAAGAAGTTTCAGAAAGTTTCAGTTTCCTACTACAATTGGCTGATGTAACCCAACCTCTGCTAAATATTTTTTTTAACAGCCTCTAATGGCATATTATATGTGCAGGTGAGGTAACATCACAATCATGTTTTCACAATGGTAACAGAATATCACCTCAGTCAGGAGGATGTAAAATACAATTTCCACCAAGTAAGGAGTTTAAAAAAAAGCTTTTGTGAACAATAGATGGCCAAAAAGAAGGTTGACTACATAAGATTTCATACATTGTGTGGAAAGCTACTGCCTAAGGTCAGGATGAGGCAGCGTCCGGAGAGGATGACAGAATGGGGAGACCCATACATCACTACACCACCACCCTCCTCTTCTCTGGAACTCTCCCTTCCCTTACAGTATTACGTCTACATCCCAAAAGGCACCCTTTTCCCTATATATAGAGCACTGCTTTTGACCAGGGCCAGAGCTCTGGTCTAAAGTAGTGCACTATATAGGGAATAAGGTGCCATTTGGGACGTATACTAGAACAGAAAAACTGAGGGGAGAAAGTCAAGTTTCACTAGATGATACTGCCTTGCTGTCCATCTGACATTGATAGAAAATGACCTTCCACAAAACAAAGGGCATCACTTTCGCTATTACTTGTCTTTCATTTGCAAACAGTATTGAGGATTGAATGAGTCTCTATCCTGAATCGCAACGTCCATCCAATGGCAAGACAAAGGAGGAGACATTCTGCTGAATGAGGAACTGGTTAAGGTTCATTGAAGCCCGTGATGGAAGGGATCCTTCCTGAAGAAGCCTGTTGCTAGGATACAGCCTGCATGCCTTGCCATAGCAAAGAGGAGGTTGATGTGCTGCTGAGCGGAGGCCATGTTTTTACAGTCGTCGGCCTCATTGAATTGGCTGCAACATGCTATCACTAACTGATTACATAGCCTATAAAAAGTGTCTGCTCGGCCACCATGCAGTCAACCACATCCAGTGGCTTTTCATCTTAACAATTACGGCCTTCAAGGACTGCCTCTCTGAAGCAAGAGAACCTCTGTCTCTACTCTCAATTTCTCATTGCCAGAGGGCAAAACCATCACAACTCTGAAGGCAACAACATCAGGCTCAAAGGCCCACATTAAATCCAAAATAGGATTATTGATAGTTGTTGATAAAAAAAAATGTAACACTTTTATTGACAACATCTCACTTCGGTCTCTACTTTGTCATTAGCAAAAGTACCTTATCCATAGAGCCCTGTTTAAAGACACAGGCTTTAGACTGACTTTGCTCAGACTAGAAAAAACAGAGGAATGCAACCCCCCACTGACAGACAAACTAGGGCTGTCCCCTACAACAACAAAAAGGATTGGTCGACCGAGAGTCCTCTTTCCTTTTGACCCAATTATTAGGTAAAAACAGATGAATCGTGTATTTTTCCATACACAGTGCATTCGCAAATGATTTAGACCCCTTTACTTGTTTTAAATTATTTCCCCCCCACATTGTTACATTACAGCTTTATTCTAAACTTTCTAAATTAAATGTTTTTTTTACCCTCCTCATCAATCTACACACAATAACCCATAATTACAAAGCAAAAACACTTTTGTAGAATTATTTGCAAATGTGTAAAAATTACAAAACTGAAATAACACATTTACATACAGTTGCAAGAAAAAGTGTGAACCCTTTGGAATTACCTGGATTTCTACATACATTTGTATAATAATGTGATCTGAACTTACTCCAAGTAACAACAATAGGCAAACACAGTGTGCTTAAACTAATAACACACAAGTTACTGTATTTTTATTGTCTTTATTGAATACTTAAACATTCACAGTGTAGGTTGGAAAAGTATGTGAACCCCTAGGCTAATGACTTTTTTCAAAAGCTAATTGAAGTCAGGATTTAGCTAACCTGGAGTGTAATCAATGAGAGGAGTTTGGAGATGTTGGTTAGAGCTGCCCTGCAATATAAAAAAAACTCACAAAATGTGAGTTTGCTATTCACATGGAGAATTACCTGATATGAACCATGCCTTGAACAAAGATATCTCAGAAGACTTAAGAATTGACATGCATAAAGCTGGAAAGGGTTACAAAAGTATCTCTAAAAGCCTTGATGTTCATAAGTCCACGGTAAGACAAATTGTCTATAAATAGAGAAAGTTCAGCACTGTTGCTACTCTCTCTAGGAGTGGCCGTCCTGCAAAGATGACTGCAAGAGCACAGCGCAGAATGCTCAGTGAGGTTAAGAAGAATCCCAGAGTATCAGCTAAAGACTTACAGAAATTTCTGCACCACCCTGCACTGTGAATGTTTACACAGTGTGTTCATTAAATGACATGAAAACATATCATTGTTGTGTGTTATTAGTTTAAGCGGACTGTGTTTGTCTATTGTTGTGATTTAGATGAAG
Organism: Oncorhynchus gorbuscha; assembly: GCF_021184085.1. Taxonomy (NCBI): domain Eukaryota; kingdom Metazoa; phylum Chordata; class Actinopteri; order Salmoniformes; family Salmonidae; genus Oncorhynchus; species Oncorhynchus gorbuscha. Next base: position 16,787,496 of record NC_060184.1, read on the forward strand.
ACCAGAACAAATTAAATTATATGACCAATTTATGCAGAAATCCAGGTCATTCCAAAGGGTTCACATACTTTTTCTTGCACCTAAGTATTCAGACCCTTTACTCAGTACTTTGTTGAAGCACCTTTGGCAGCAATTACAGCCTTGAGTCTTCTTGGATATGATGCTACAAGCTTGGCACACCTGTTTTTGGAGAGTTTCTCCCATTCTTCTCTGCAGAACCTCTCAAGCTCTGTCAGGTTGGATGGACAGCATCGCTGCACAGCTATTTTCAGGTCTCTCTAGAGATGTTCGATCGCGGTCAAGTCCGGGTTCCAGCCACTCAGAGACTTGTCCCGAAGCCTCTCCTGCGTTGTCTTGGCTGTGTGCTTAGGTTCGTTGTCCTGTTGGAAGGTGAACCTTTAACCCAGTCTGAGGTCCTGAGCACTCGAGTAGGATCTCTGTACTTTGCTCCATTCTCTGTACTTTGCTCCATTCATCTTTCCCTTGATCCTGACTAGTCTCCCTGCCGCTGAAAAACATCCCCACAGCTGCTACCACCAAGCTTCACCGTAGGGATTGTCTGGCAGGAAACCTGACACTTGGCATTCAGACCCGAGAATCTTGTTCTCATGGTCAGAGTCCTTTAGGTGCCTTTTGGCAAACTCCAAGCGGGCTGCCTTTTACTGAGGAGTGGCATCCGTCTGGCCACTCTACCATAAAGGCCTGATTGGTGGCATGCTGCAGAGATGGTTGTCTTTCTGGATGGTTCTCCCATGTCCACAGAGGAACTCTGGAGCTCTGTCAATGTGACCATCACCTTTTTAACCAAGGCCCTTCTACCCCGATTGCTAGAGGCCCTAACCAAGGCCCTTCTACCCAGAGTCTCAGCGCTTCCAAACTTCTTCCATTTAAGAATTTATTTTATTTTTATTTTACCTTTATTTAACTAGGCAAGTCAGTTAAGAACAAAGTCTTGTTTTCAATGACGGCCTAGGAACAGTGGGTTAACTGCCTGTTCAGGGGCAGAACGACAGATTTGTACCTTGTCAGCTCGGGGGTTTGAACTTGCAACCTTCCGGTTACTAGTCCAACGCTCTAACCACTGGGCTACCCTGCCGCCCCAAGAATGATGGAGGCCACTGTGTTCTTGGGGACCTACTATGCTGCAAAACATTTAGTCTATGAACAATTACTTCGACCGCTTGGTTTTTGCTGTCATGCACTGTCAACAGTGGGACCCTTATACTGACAGGTGTGTGCCTTTCCAAATAATTTCCAATCAATTCAATTTACCACAGGTGAACTCCAATCAAGTTGTAGAAACATTTCAAGGATGATCAATAGAAACAGGATGCACCGGAGCTTATTTTCAAGTCTCATAGCAAGGGTCTGAATACTTGTGCAAATTATGTATTTCTGTTTTTGCTTTATGATTATGGGGTATTGCGTGTAGATTGAGGAGGATGTCGTTTTTAAATCCATTTTAGAATAAGGCTGTAAAGTAACAAAATGTATAAAAAGTCTGAATACAATCCGAATGCACTGTATTGACACACCCCATGTGTTTTAATAAAATCAACTAACTATACTGAACTTGTCTGATGCTTTAAGCACACTGTTTGATGAAATAATTTAAGACACAAATGACTCAAGAGGGAACCTGAGCTCAAGATAACCTGTTCCCGACCATCCTCCTGGTGCTGTTCGCCTTCACAGATTCTGCCATTACCCTTCTGAAGTTGCCGGTAATAGTCTACACCAGCGGTCGTCAACCTTTTCCATTTGGAGTGCCAGTTATGATTTTCATATTACAAAGAACTGTCCCACAAATATGTGTATCTCAAAATCTATATTCTATCTAAATGAAAACTATACAAACCTAAAAGTAACTTATTGCCAACTATGTAAAAATAGCCTACATAAAGCCATCAAATAAAAACAACACAGCCTGCAGGTAGAAAATATCCTGAAAAAAAAAAATCTTATCAACACATAGGCTACGCATAGCCTATCTGCAACAAACTTGAAACATTGTATCAACCATCAACTGGGTCGGCAGAAACTCTTGCTAGCAAACTTGCAACATTGTATAAAATATTCTGGGCCCTCAGAGTTTCCTGAGCCAGTGAGCCCTGGACAGACATAGCTGTAGGCTATTTAGGCAATGGGTAAGAAGTAATCAGCTATTTTATGACGTTTCTACCGGATCAGAGCATTACAATTTCTCCTTTCATGCCGAGTGGTTATTGAAAGGGAGAGAGCTGAAAATATTGTTCAAATACTTTGAGGAACTTCTGTCATTCTCAATTGATTCAAAGACCAGATTTAGTTTACTTGCTATTTGAGGTGAAGCAAGACAGATTTGAGAAGCTCCACAGCTCATTAGTGGTGGTGAGTTAAGACAATCAGAAATACTAATCAGACATCCTGAAATGGGCACATTTATAGGTATACATTTGCGATCAGGCCAGGTAGACTAATCCTACATGCATAATCAGGTGCACGTCCTTACTCCACATCCAAAGGAGCATTTTAGACAAAAGACAATGAATAAATTGACATGACTCGTAAAATGGGATGAAATAAACAGAAACTTGTTTCTCAAAAGTGTAGCATAGGTTGTGAGTTCTGTAAACAACGTGTCCACTCCAACCATGAGAGCGGTAAAACCACTGTACAAAATAATCTAGCATTTTATATTGAATGCATTAACAGAATTTACCCTCACCAAACAAACATTTCAGATGAGAAATGATGGGAATTAACAGTAAATGTAGGCTACTACTGGTGATATATGTAATGGGGAATTGATGGACACAGCAAATCATGCACACAATGAAGTTATGAAACAATGAATAAACACAAAATGGCGGGAAAGAGCGCATTCTGGAGAGAGACGTGCCTTGTGCATCTGAGCCACACTCCCCTTATTCTTGGACCGTGGCACCTCGTTGCCTCCTCAATGGATTAGTCCACTGAAACAGGCACAAACCAGACAGATGCTGCTCGACTAAAAAATATCTTGGTTGACCAAGAGCCTTTCGACCAATCAATCGGCCAGTCAACTAAATGCAGTCAGCCCTAAGACACACATCCTCACACACACTCACCTTTGTAGTCTCTGCCACTCAAAGTGTCACCTTTTACTTCAGTGGCAGATTGCACTTTTCACCGTTCTTCCCTTTCCCTGTTTTCACATACTCTATTTCCCAGGTTTCGTTCCAGAGACCCTGCCCCTGGCCAAAGACTTTTCAGATCCAGCCTTCCCCTACACCCTACAGGCTGCAGTCACAGAAATCACAATCCACATGAGAGGGTGCGTCTCACTCCCAATAATGTCTCCTGTGCACTTGTTTGCTACTCCCACAAATCTAAAAGCATTGGAGAACTGCTAGGCATCTGCTAGGAATAAATAACAAAAATGTGGCTAGTCAGTCTAGTCCAAGTCTGTGTCCCAAATGGCACCCTATTATAAAGATCTAATTTAACTGTATATAAGAACATAAATATGTATATATGAAGTGAGTAAAAAGTATTTGTTGTTCTTGTCCATTACTGCTCTGTAATTTGTCATGTATTTGTATGTTTTATGTGGACCCCAGGAAGAGTAGCTGCTGCATGTGCAGTAGCTAAAAGGGGATCCTAATAAACTAAACCCTATTCCCTATATTGTGCACTACCTGGTTAAAAGTAGTGCACTCTATTAGGTAAATGGGTGTCATTTGGAACATTACTGCATGTGCAGTAGCTAAAAGGGGATCCTAATAAACTAAACCCTATTCCCTATATTGTGCACTACCTGGTTAAAAGTAGTGCACTCTATTAGGTAAATGGGTGCCATTTGGAACATTGCCCAAGCCAGTGTTCTTAACCCATTAATCCCCATTGGCCCAGTGCAGCACAACATCTTCCCTCAGTGTGCCATCAACATATCTATTACCCAGCAGCCAACAGTTGCACTCAGATGATTCAATCTCCCATGAACACTAAGTGCACTCTTAGTGCCATACATTAGTCTTAGACACTCAATTATTTATCTCAAGCGTAGGAGACCACTGTTCACTGCTCAATGTACATATACACTCATCATAAACCCTTCTTCCATAGCTAAAGACAGGCATACACTTACGGAAAGTAATAGGGATCTGTCGAGAAATCACAATGACTACTGCCGTTTCCAGAGATGAGGCCTGTCATCTATAGAAGAATTTATTGTCCATTTTATTTTCATATTACACCTACACAACCACCTGAGAAACATAGGCACGCACACACACACACACACCACACACACACACACACACACACACACACACACACACACACACACACACACACACACACACACCCCAAGGGTCTGGAAGACAGGGTCAGCCACTGGAGCTGTTTAGGAGTCAAGTGCCTTGCTCAAGGGCAAAATGGCAGCAGATGGCAAACACAGAGCCTTGTTTCTAATGGTTTTAATGAGCTCCAGTAGATAAGTTATAGCCTACATCCAGAGAAAAGGGGAAATGATGCAATAATACAGTGGCCTACTACACGGGGGAGAGTGGACACGAATAATAATACAGTGGCCTACTACACGGGGGAGAGTGGACACGAATAATAATACAGTGGCCTACTACACGGGGGAGAGTGGACACGAATAATAATACAGTGACCTACTACACGGGGGAGAGTGGACATGAATAATAATACAGTGGCCTACTACACGGGGGAGAGTGGACATGAATAATAATACAGTGGCCTACTACACGGGGGAGAGTGGACATGAATAATATTACAGTGGCCTACTACACGGGGGAGAGTGGACATGAATAATAATACAGTGACCTACTACACGGGGGAGAGTGGACATGAATAATAATACAGTGGCCTACTACACGGGGGAGAGTGGACATGAATAATAATACAGTGACCTACTACACGGGGGAGAGTGGACATGAATAATAATACAGTGGCCTACTACACGGGGGAGAGTGGACATGAATAATAATACAGTGGCCTACTACACGGGGGAGAGTGGACATGAATAATAATACAGTGGCCTACTACACGGGGGAGAATGGACATGAATAATAATACAGTGGCCTACTACACGGGGGAGAGTGGACATGAATAATATTACAGTGGCCTACTACACGGGGAGAGTGGACATGAATAATAATACAGTGGCCTACTACACGGGGAGAGTGGACATGAATAATAATACAGTGGCCTACTACACGGGGGAGAATGGACATGAATAATAATACAGTGGCCTACTACACGGGGGAGAGTGGACATGAATAATATTACAGTGGCCTACTACACGGGGGAGAGTGGACATGAATAATAATACAGTGGCCTACTACACGGGGGAGAGTGGACATGAATAATAATACAGTGGCCTACTACACGGGGGAGAGTGGACATGAATAATATTACAGTGGCCTACTACACGGGGGAGAGTGGACATGAATAATAATACAGTGGCCTACTACACGGGGAGAGTGGACATGAATAATAATACAGTGGCCTACTACACGGGGGAGAGTGGACATGAATAATAATACAGTGGCCTACTACACGGGGAGAGTGGACATGAATAATATTACAGTGGCCTACTACACGGGGAGAGTGGACATGAATAATAATACAGTGGCCTACTACACGGGGAGAGTGGACATGAATAATATTACAGTGGCCTACTACACGGGGAGAGTGGACATGAATAATATTACAGTGGCCTACTACACGGGGGAGAGTGGACATGAATAATAATACAGTGGCCTACTACACGGGGGAGAGTGGACATGAATAATAATACAGTGGCCTACTACACGGGGGAGAGTGGACATGAATAATAATACAGTGGCCTACTACACGGGGGAGAGTGGACATGAATAATAATACAGTGGCCTACTACACGGGGGAGAGTGGACATGAATAATAATACCAATGCATCTGTATAACTACTTCACATAGAGCTCTACTATACCTATTCTATGTGTGTGACCCAAATGGCCCTCTACTCCGTATAGTGCCATTTGAGACACAGCCACAGAGAACGAGTCACTCCTGAACGACGGTGTCCTCCTCATAAAGCTACCCACCCAGGCAGAGGAGGGTAGTAATACCACTACTGCCATGAGCTACAGTCAGTCCTTGTTACTCTCTTTAACAATCCTGATGGTTATACTAGTGTAGTCTCTCACCCCCGGCAGTGGCCCAATTGACACACTATTCCCCATGCAGTGCACTACTTTTGGTAAGAGCCAAATAAAAAAATGTATTTGTCACATACACAGTTGACAGTAGGTATAAAAGGTGCTAGCTCCCTCAACATTGCAGTACAATATCCATATCAATAATAAAAGGTCAAAGGTCAAATAAGTCATTAGAAGAAAGAGGTAGTAGTATTAAAACTACCATGTAAACAATAGGATGCAGGGCATACAGTGGGGCAAAAAAGTATTTAGTAAGCCACCAATTGTGCAAGTTCTCCCACTTAAAAAGATGAGGCCTGTAATTTTCATCATAGGTACACTTCAACTATGACAGACAAAATGAGAAAAAAAATCCAGAAAATCACATTGTAGGATTTTTAATGAATTTGCAAATTATAGTGGAAAATAAGTATTTGGTCACCTACAAACAAGCAAGATTTCTGGCTCTCACAGACCTGTAACTTCTTCTTTAAGAGGCTCCTCTGTCCCCCACTCGTTACCTGTATTAATGGCACATGTTTGAACTTGTTATCAGTATAAAATACACCTTACCACAACCTCAAACAGTCACACTCCAAACTCCACTATGACCAAGACCAAAGAGCTGTCAAAGGACACCAGAAACAAAATTGTAGTCCTGCACCAGGCTGGGAAGACTGAATCTGCAATAGGTAAGCAGCTTGGTTTGAAGAAATCAACTGTGGGAGCAATTTTTAGGAAATGGAAGACATACAAGACCACTGATAATCTCCCTCGATCTGGGGCTCCACGCAAGATCTCACCCCGTTGGGTCAAAATGATCACAAGAACGGTGAGCAAAAATCCCAGAACCACACGGTGGGACCTAGTGAATGACCTGCAGAGAGCTGGGACCAAAGTAACAAAGCCTACCATCAGTAACACACTATGCCACCAGGGACACAAATCCTGCAGTGCCAGACGTATCCCCCTGCTTAAGCCAGTACATGTCCAGGCCCGTCTGAAGTTTGCTAGAGAGCATTTGGATGATCCAGAAGAAGATTGGGAGAATGTCATATGGTCAGATCAAACCAAAATATAACTTTTTGGTAAAAACTCAACTCGTCGTGTTTGGAGGACAAAGAATGCTGAGTTGCATCCAAAGAACACCATACCTACTGTGAAGCATGGGGGTGGAAACATCATGCTTTGGGGATGTTTTTCTGCAAAGGGACCAGGACGACTGATCCGTGTACAGGAAAGAATGAATGGGGCCATGTATCGTGAGATTTTGAGTGAAAACCTCCTTCCATCAGCAAGGGCATTGAAGATGAAACATGGCTGGGTCTTTCAGCATGACAATGATCCCAAACACACCGCCTGGGCAACGAAGGAGTGGCTTCGTAAGAAGTATTTCAAGGTCCTGAAGTGGCCTAGCCAGTCTCCAGATCTCAACCCCATAGAAAATCTTTGGAGGGAGTTGAAAGTCTGTGTTGCCCAGCAACAGCCCCAAAACATCACTGCTCTAGAGGAGATCTGCATGGAGGAATGGGCCAAAATACCAGCAGCAAGTGTGTGAAAACCTTGTGAAGACTTACAGAAAACATTTGACCTCTGTCATGGCCAACAAAGGGTATATAACAAAGTATTAACATAAACTTTATTGACCAAATACTTATTTTCCACCATCATTTGCAAATAGATTAATTTAAAATCCTACAATGTGATTTTTCTGGATTTTTCCCCCTCATTTTGTCTGTCATAGTTGAAGTGTACCTATGATGAAAATTACAGGCCTCTCTCCTCTTTGTGGGAGAACTTGCACAATTGGTGGCTGACTAAATACTTTTTTGCCCCACTGTATGTGTGTGTGTGTGTGTGGTTGTATATTTGTGTGTAAGGGTTGGATGTGTGCAAAAAATCTAAGGTGCAGATCGTCTCGGAGGTGCAGGTCTGAGCAGCTAAAAAGCTAGGGTAAGCTGTTCAGCTGTCTGATGGCCTGGTGGTAGAAGCTGTCTCGGCGCCTGATGGTCGCAGACCCGATGCTCCGAAACCTTTTGCCAGATGGTAACAAAGTGAATAGTCCGTGACTCGGTTGACTGAAGTTCTTGACGATTTTCCAGGGATTCTTCAGACCCAATCTGACATAAATGTCCTGGAGGACAGGGAGCTTGCCCCCTGCAGTTTAAGTTGGGGCAGTTGCCAGCTATATAACTTCTTGAGGATCTGAGGGTCCATGCCAAATTACTTCAGTCACCTGATGTTGAAGAGGCGCTGTTGCGCCTTAATCTTAGACACAAAAAGATCCCACCTTGTCTAGCGTTTTGTTTTGTCGACATTTGGAAATAAATGTTCTGTTTCCATCAGGCCTGTCATGACATTTATCCGACACGCACTTTACTCGCATAAAAAGGTTGGATGGAAACCTGGTTAGTGATACTGAATGGATGGAGTTCAGGAACTACAGAAACTGGGGAAATTCCAGTCTTGTTACAGTATCCTCTCTGGCCCTCTTCCAGGAAGACATCTCGAGTTTGTGTCCCAAATGGCACCCTATTTTCTATTTAGTGCACTACTTTTGAACATGGCACACATAGCTATGGTCAAAAGTAGTGCATTATATAGGGAATAGGGTGCCATTTATGATTCAACATCTGACACAGGGGGAAGGAAGTGGTTTTGTAGGTAGAAGAGCACAGCAGCTGAGCAAGCTACCAGCCAAGTAGGATCAGTGAGCAGACTAAATGCCCATGTAGGCCTGCCACACAGACAGAACCAGTGGTGAAATGTACAGTATTTAAGTAAAAATACTTTAAAGCACTACTTAAATAGTTTTTGTGGGTATATATTTTAAAACTTTTACTTCACTACCTTCCTGAAGAAAACAATGTACTTTTTACTCCATACATTTCCCTTGACATCCAAAAGTACATTTTGAATGCTTAGCAGGACAGGAAACTGGTTGAATTCACACACTTATCAAGAGAACATCCCTGGTCATCCCTACTGCCTATGATCTGGTGGACTCACTAAACACAAATGCTTCGTTTGTAAATTATGTCTGTTGAGGCCTGCCCCTGGCTATCCATACATTTTAAAAAATACATGAAAATTGTGTACATGAAAATCTGGTTTGCCTAATATAAGGAATTTGAATATCATCACCATAGTTTTACTTTTCAAATGTAAGTATATTTGAGCAATTACATTACCTTGTGATACTTAAGTATATTTAAAACACAAATACTTTTAGACTCCAGTAGTATTTTACTGGGTGACTTTCACTTTAACTTGAGTCATTTTCTATTATAGTATCTTTACTTTTACTCAAGTATGACAACTGGGTACTTTTTTCACCACTGGACAGAACATACTGTATATAACACACAGAACACACTGTATATAACACACGGTATATAACACACGGTATATAACACACGGATCACACTGTATATAACACACAGAACACAGTAGGCAAAGAAATATCATGAACGTTATCAAACTGAAGCTGATTTATGAAAACTAGTACTCAGATTATGTTGATTATTCAAATTGATGGTTACCATAGTGCCCCATCAATCCATAAGCAATGTGGCAGGTGTTGAACTACCTTTATAAAAATGACCCAGTGCCATGTAATAAATCCTAAGTATTTATAGTCACTATCTATATCGGTTCTGGTAGTCACAAAAAACAACCTCTTAACCACAGGAGTAGACTGTCTGGAATTGGATAGACTTCCTGTAACATCTATAATATCTACTTTCCTCCCTCTCTTTGGGAGTGAAAATGCTGAGTAATAATATAGGGTTAATGGCTGTCTCTAAACCTCTTTCTACATCAAAGAGATTCTCAAACCCAAGAGGTTTGTTAAATTAATTAGCTCCTCCACATAAAGTACTTCTTCTCAAAGCAGAAGCATGCTGTTCTATACAACCTCACGGTTTCATTTTTAGTTTCATTTTTCAAAAAATGGAAGAAGAACATTCCAGAGTAAACGGGAGATTCCCATTTCAGATTAATGTAGCTATGGCCTATATGTCCAAGAAAACATACTGTCTGTGCATTAAATAGCATAGGCTAAAGCTGAATCGCCAACTGAATGATGTTTTACAATAAATTAGCTCATCAATCTCATAAAAGGTGCCCTAAAAACACAAAGACCTGTGGAGCCAGGAATACACACTTACACCTTTTATGGACCAGTGCTGAACCTGCAGGAGAGGCAATACGGACACACCTGGTGCACAAATATATGACGTAGAGTACCAATCAAAAGTTTGGACACAGAGTTTATTATTTTCACTATTTTCTACATTGTAGAATAATAATGAATACATCAAAACTGTGAAATAATACATATGGAATCATGTAGTAACCAAAAAAAATGAAAATAGATTTTAGATTCTTCAAAGTAGCCACACTTTGCCTTAATGACAGCTTTGCACACTCTTGGTATTCTCTCAACCAGGTCATCTGATGAAACACTCCATCAGCCATTATACAGGCTGGAGGTGTGTTGGTTCATTGCCCTGTTGAAAAACAAATGATAGTCCCACTAAGCACAAACCAGATGGGATGGCGTATCTCTGCAGAATGCTATTGTAGCTATGCTGGGTAAGTGTGCCTTGAATTCAAAATAAATCACAGACAGTGTCACCAGCAAAGCACCCCCACACCATCACCTCTCCACCTCCATGCTTCACGGTGGGAAGCACACATGCGGAGATCATCCATTATACATTATATTAAGTAGCATTGTTTAAAGTGGCTAGTGATATATTTTACATGAATTTCCATCAATTCCCATTATTAAAGTGGCTGGAGTTGAGTCAATGTGTTGGCAGCAGCCACTCAATGTTAGTGGTGGCTGTTTAACAGTCTGATGGCCTTGAGATAGAAGCTGTTTTTCAGTCTCTCGGTCCCAGCTTTGATGCACCTGTACTGACCTCGCCTTCTGGAAGATAGCGGGGTGAACAGGCAGTGGCTCGGGTGGTTGTTGTCCTTGATGATCTTTATGGCCTTCCTGTGACATCGGGTGGTGTAGGTGTCCTGGAGGGCAGGTAGTTTGCCCCCGGTGATGCGTTGTGCAGACCTCACTACCCTCTGGAGAGCCTTACGGTTGTGGGCGGAGCAGTTGCCGTTCCAGGTGGTGATACAGCCCGACAGGATGCTCTCGATTGTGCATCTGTAGAAGTTTGTGGGTGCTTTTGGTGACAAGCCGAATTTCTTCAGCCTCCTGAGGTTAAAGAGGCGCTGCTGCGCCTTCTTCACGATGCTGTCTGTGTGGGTGGACCAATTCAGTTTGTCCGTGATGTGTACGCCGAGGAACTTAAAACTTACTACCCTCTCCACTATTGTCCCATCGATGTGGATAGGGGGGTGCTCCCTCTGCTGTTTCCTGAAGTCCACAATCATCTCCTCTGTTTTGTTGACGTTGAGTGTGTGGTTATTTTCCTGACACCACACTCCGAAGGCCCTCACCTCCTCCCTGTAGGCCGTTTCATCGTTGTTGGTAATCAAGCCTACCACTGTAGTGTCGTCCGCAAACTTGATGATTGAGTTGGAGGTGTGCATGGCCACGCAGTCGTGGGTGAACAGGGAGTACAGGAGAGGGCTCAGAACACACCCTTGTGGAGCCCCAGTGTTGAGGATCAGAAGGGTGGAGATGTTGTTACCTACCCTCACCACCTGGGGGCGGCCCGTCAGGAAGTCCAGTACCCAATTGCACAGGGCGGGGTCGAGACCCAGGGTCTGGAGCTTGATGATGAGTTTGGAGGGTACTATGGTGTTAAATGCTGAGCTGTCGTCGATGAACAGCATTCTCACATAGGTATTCCTCTTGTCCAGATGGGTTAGGGCAGTGTGCAGTGTGGTTGAGATTGAGTCGTCTGTGGATCTATTTGGGTGGTAAACAAATTGGAGTGGGTCTAGGGTGTCAGGTAGGTTGAGATGGGTCTGTTACTTGAACTCTGTGAAGAATTTATTTGGGTTGCAATTGTTGAGGCTGGTAACTAATGAACTTATCCTCTGCAGCAGAGGTAACTCTGGGCCTTCCTTTCCTGCAGCGGGACTCATGAGAGCCAGTTTCATCATAGAGCTTGATGGTTTTTGCGACTGCACTTGAAGTAACTTTCATAGTTTATGAAATTTTCCGGATTGACTGACCTTCATGACTTAAAGTAATAATGGACTGTCATTTCTCTTTACTTATTTGAGCTGTTCTAGCTATAATATGGACTTAATATTTTACCAAATAGGGCTATCTTCTGTATACCACCCCTACCTTGTCACAACACAACTGAATGGCTCAAAAGCATTAAGGAAATAAATTCCACAAATTCACTTAACAAGGCACACCAGTTAATTAAAATGCATTCCAGGTTACTACCTCATGAAGCTGGTTGAGAGAATGCCAAGAGTGGCAAAGGGTGGCTACTTTGAAGAATCTCAAATATAAAATATTTTGATTTGTTTAACACTTTTTTGGTTACTACATGACTCCATGTGTGTTATTTCATAGTTTTGATGTATTCAATATTATCCTACAATGTAGAAAATAGTAAAAAATAAAGAAAACACCTGAAATGAGTACGTGTCCAAACCTTTGACTGGTAGTGTATGTCGCGCAACTGAGTCGAGAGGAGACAAATGGATTAAGTTCAGTTAGTCATCCCGATGAGCCCTTCTCACATAGATAGTTTATGCTGGCTAGCTGGCAAAAACAGGAGCATGGCGCTAGTTAAAACTTGTAAAACAAAGTGATGTTTATTTCGTTGGACACCAGGTGTGTTCGTGAAGCCTCTCAGTCATCCTGCTTTTATACCGTCAGCCAGCCATCAGCCATAATAAACCCAGCGGATCATGGTCCCTGTAGTCATTGAGTCAGCTCCCCTAAAGAGATACCCTGTGAGGCCCTAGTGTCCTATACACTCCTATATAAGCTCCAACCCCAACGGCACCCTATTCCCTACGTAGGGACCTATAGGCCTAATTTGTTGCACTAAATAGGGTATAGGGTGCCATTTGTGACACAACCAGATCCATCTGCTCCCAACCCTGCAGAGAGAGGAACACCCAGTCCCATGGTCCCATGTAAACTAACCTCAGCCAAACCCTCAATGGAAGGAACAAATTAGCTGACTCTGGTATTCACTCACCAAACTCATAGGCCTACAACACATTTTGAATGTTTTAATGGGAGGGGAATCTGGATTGAATGGAGTTAATAGAATGTCAGCATTATTAATTAATAATAATAATAATTATTATTATTAATAATAAGTAATTAATAATTAATGTCAGCTCTCCCGCTATCTCTCTCAGAATGACCTTCTTGATCCAAATCAGTCAGGTTTCAAGACTAGTCATTCAACTGAGACTGCTCTTCTCTGTATCACGGAGGCGCTCCGCACCGCTAAAGCTAACTCTCTCTCCTCTGCTCTCATCCTTCTAGACCTATCGGCTGCCTTCGATACTGTGAACCATCAGATCCTCCTCTCCACCCTCTCCGAGTTGGGCATCTCTGGCGCGGCCCACGCTTGGATTGCGTCCTACCTGACAGGTCGCTCCTACCAGGTGGCGTGGCGAGAATCTGTCTCCTCACCACGCGCTCTCACCACTGGTGTCCCCCAGGGCTCTGTTCTAGGCCCTCTCCTATTCTCGCTATACACCAAGTCACTTGGCTCTGTCATAACCTCACATGGTCTCTCCTATCATTGCTATGCAGACGACACACAATTAATCTTCTCCTTTCCCCCTTCTGATGACCAGGTGGCGAATCGCATCTCTGCATGTCTGGCAGACATATCAGTGTGGATGACGGATCACCACCTCAAGCTGAACTTCGGCAAGACGGAGCTGCTCTTCCTTCCGGGGAAGGACTGCCCGTTCCATGATCTCGCCATCACGGTTGACAACTCCATTGTGTCCTCCTCCCAGAGCGCTAAGAACCTTGGCGTGATCCTGGACAACACCCTGTCGTTCTCAACTAACATCAAGGCGGTGGCCCGTTCCCGTAGGTTCATGCTCTACAACATCCGCAGAGTACGACCCTGCCTCACACAGGAAGCGGCGCAGGTCCTAATCCAGGCACTTGTCATCTCCCGTCTGGATTACTGCAACTCGCTGTTGGCTGGGCTCCCTGCCTGTGCCATTAAACCCCTACAACTCATCCAGAACGCCGCAGCCCGTCTAGTGTTCAACCTTCCCAAGTTCTCTCACGTCACCCCGCTCCTCCGCTCTCTCCACTGGCTTCCAGTTGAAGCTCGCATCCGCTACAAGACCATGGTGCTTGCCTACGGAGCTGTGAGGGGAACGGCACCTCAGTACCTCCAGGCTCTGATCAGGCCCTACACCCAAATAAGGGCACTGCGTTCATCCACCTCTGGCCTGCTCGCCTCCCTACCACTGAGGAAGTACAGTTCCCGCTCAGCCCAGTCAAAACTGTTCGCTGCTCTGGCTCCCCAATGGTGGAACAAACTCCCTCACGACGCCAGGACAGCGGAGTCAATCACCACCTTCCGGAGACACCTGAAACCCCACCTCTTTAAGGAATACTTAGGATAGGATAAAGTAATCCTTCTCACCCCCTCCCCCCTTAAAATATTTAGATGCACTATTGTAAAGTGGCTGTTCCACTGGATGTCATAAGGTGAATGCACCAATTTGTAAGTCGCTCTGGATAAGAGCGTCTGCTAAATGACTTAAATGTAAATGTAAATGTATTAACTCCATGTTTTTCATTCAGTTGGTTACATCTCCATAGTTAACAGCACACACTGGTTGTGTTCCAAATGACACTCTATTCCCTATTTAGTGCACCACTTTGGACCAGGGCCCATATATATGGAATATGGTTTTGGTGAAAAGTAGTGCACTATATTGGGAATAGGGTCCCATTTGGGATGCAGGCACTGCCAGATAACCATACTCCACTCCCTGGGCATTCCTCCTCATTGAGCCCCCAGGGTGTTGGGCAGTAAACTCAGGCCAAAACTCTTGATTGGGAAGACCACCATTTATGTCTTGGCACAAAGGATTCTCTCTCACGCACACGCATTCGCACACATGCACACGCACACTCAGCCACACACAGCTAATGCAATATGCCTGAGGTCCTCTGCTTGCTAAAATATTCCCAGCAAAAGTTTGACAGCAACGCTTGTGACACATTTCACATTCAGGATGTGTCACTGCATGTGTGAAAGTATCGGCAACCAAGTTGGCCTAAAGTACCACAGTCAACTTCCATAGAGAAAGCAGAGCCATTAAACCACAGCTTTGGAGCCATATGTATGAAGTGTCTTAGAATGCTGATCAGTTTAGTCTTTTAGATCACAATTAATAAGATTAAATAGACACGGAGGGACCTGATCCTAGATGAGCACTCCTACTCTGAGACGCTAGACACATAAAGCCCCTGAACACCAAAGGCTGCCTAGCTGGTGCCATTAAAGTTAAAGCAACAATGTAACGTATTCTCTTTCAGTGATAGTAACCTATTACTATCACTGGGGTTAGGCAGGAATGTGTGTGTTCGTCCCAAATGGCACCCTATTACCTATATAACGCACTTCTTCCATAGGGCTCTGGTAAAAAAACGATTTGACTGTGTACAGTGAAGAGAGTGCCATTTGGGACGCGGACTGTGTTTTTTGGTATGGCAGGCCCGAGTGTTGTTATCCCACTGATATTATTAAGTCTTCTGCCCCTGGTTGGGGTTTGCATAGTAAGAGCTAGAAAGCCTAGAACTTAGAGCTGCAGATACCCTTTTCCCCCTGGACAAATCCCTTACACTAAATCAGCTTACAATGACTGTGTGGCTGTATGGCTACGCAGAAACCACACTGTGGGCTCTGGTCAAAGTAGTGCACTATAAAGGGAATAGGCAGCCATTTGGGACACACACTGTGTTTCGTTTCAACGTAGAAGTAAGAAATGAATCCTGCTCAGACCACCTAAACCACAGGAAGATCCCTGGAGCCACTCCTTTTTTGGTTCCTTCTCGTTTCTAGAAAGTCGTTTCCACAGTAACATCACTTGAGGGTGTCGTCAAAACACCATGCTGTTACTAGGGGGAACATAACTACTACTATAGCTACTCTCTGATGGATTGTACCGCAGCCCCTGACTGACTTCCTGACTCTCACAGTGCTGTGGAATTTCTAAGGCAAATATAATTTCCTACATCTCACAGTCAAAGATAATTTTAGTCACAACAGTATTTTGGGGCTATGTCATCCTGGAATGTAGCAATGGTACTAGGCTACAACAACTGATAGGGCCTGATGCATCTTTGCATTCAGTTGTGAAGTGGTGAACCGCAGATCTGTAGCCTGTAGCTTAGGCTCAGTATCTATGGAAGAGGGAGTAATGTTACATGATCAGCTGTAGACCAGGGCTCATATTAATGCCTAGAGAACCTGATTACTTATTTGTTTATTAACAACTTGTGTCATCAGAGCTTTCTGTAGAGTAGCAGCTCCATTTAAATACTATGAAAGTATAGTTAGGCAAGGGGGTATGGTATATGGCCAATACCCACGGCTAAGGGCTTTATCTAGGCATAAGAACAGCCCTTAGCCGTGGATATTGGCCATATACCACAAACCCTAGAGGTGCCTTAGTGTTATTATAAACCTGCCATCATAGAAGTAGTTTGTGTAACTTCAAAATGATTTGCGTTGCAAATGTATTTTATTTTTAAAAAATCAGCAATTGGATCGCCTCTAACCAATCAGAGTATCAAAATGGATAATGTTGTTGGTTTCTGGGACCAATCAGAACGGTCAGAATGTGTTCGCATTCTAGAAATCGTCAGGGAAGGAGGCAAATCCAGACTCATCGTGGAGAAGAAACAACAGTTGGCCAGAGCGATATGGATGGGTAGCCAGGCAATTTATAGTGCACTACTTTTGACCAAGTTTGGGCAAAGCAGCATTTAACTTAAGGTTGTCGCATTAGATACATATATGAATGTGCCACATTACATAAATGAGCATGGATTCAAACTTGGTTGGTTATGAATGTGAACAGATTAGTGGGAAATTATCAGAGACTTTTCCATTGATATTTTTCAGATGCAAATCTTGTATACAGTAGATTGTAAGAGTGGGTGCTGCAGATTTAATATTTGCATGGGATGGGCTTCACATGTAAAGTAAAGCTGCTTGTGTTCGGGGTAGGCTATGTAATCTGAGTGTTCTTCGACGTCTTCTAATGACAAGTGAGACTATAGCATTTACATATACAGGTCACCTGAATGGGCCTATGTGAAAACCATTGCAAGGAATAGACGATGGTAATAACTGAAAGCATGCTTAATGATCAATTCAGATTGATTTGGCACTGGTAGCTAAACACATAGGCCTATTCTACAGCTGTGATTAGGCTACTTGAAAATGTCTCATTTATTTTGTGCGTAAAATAAAACTGGTTACATTATAGTCCGATCAGTAAGAGGCCAATGTCAACTGTAAATCCAAATCTAGGGTTATTGTAGTCTAGACAAGCCAAATATCCTGAACACAGACATCTGCGGCACATTAGTTCAAATAAGAGACTATTTAAAAGTATGGCTGATGATTAATTGTCGACTAAACGTGACATTTTTGTGACATTTAAAGGGGGCCTTTAATTTAAATCAATCATTGCGAGATGTGCGCTTATGCCAATGTGGCATCAACGTGTTGAACGATTGTATCAAACCAATCCAAATTCATGATTTCCTATGAGGGAAAAATGGCAATACCAATACCGTTGTTTGATAGTGAGGAATCAAAGACAATTGGCTACACAATGTTGTTTTTGCTGCGATTTTGGACATGCGACGAATGATAGAAATACTAAAAAAAGCTTAAGTAGAAGTAACAGGAATTAACCTATTTACCTGGTCGAGAGGAAGATTGATGATTTCGCTTATGGGTTGCAGCAAACTGGATCCAGTGCACGCCGGGGACACGGTTTCAGTAGCCATGATTCAGAACGTTGAGAGAGTCCTCTGCTCTTCTTCCCCTCTGACAGTGAATCCTAGATTCGCCCCGACTCTGATCCTACATCCACCGCTGTAGCTGCTGCTGTTTGCTGCTGGCCACTACTGGCTGTCGGTTGCGCTACAGCACTGTCTAGGCGCAAATACTTCCCAAATCAACCAGAATTTGGGCGGGGAAGGATTCGACTCATTCCCGCTCTATGCAATGGTTTGCGAAAATATCAGCACCATAATCCAATGTAAAGGCTAGACAAAATAGGTCCAAGTGCCAATGAATTAAAATAAGAAAGGCCTAAGTTGTTATTTTATTCTGTTTCCAGTTGAAATAGGCTTTTTACACATTTTATTTTATTTTTTCCTGTAGTCTAAAATATATGTATTTTTCTTTATAAATAGCGGACTATAAATATTATATTAAACTCAGGTGCGCCGTGCTCCTTGCGCAGATGCTCCGCTACATACCACGCGCACAGTTTACTGAACGCAAAATAAGATGCTGCGCTGCCGTCTTCTCTTCTCGTCCCCTAAGGGAAACACTTATTTATTCACCCCAATCCTGCAGGTGGCGGAACAGAAATATCGGAAACGACACTATTTCATAAAATCATACAAGGAAGACGTAATCCCGCCTTTCTTTGCTTTTTTAACATTTTCATTGGCTGACGTTCATCCACCCCCCCTATCCACATTGATGGAACAGTAGTGGAGAGGGTAGTAAGTTTTAAGTTCCTCGGTGTACACATCACAGACAAACTGAATTCGTCCACCCACACAGACAGCATCGTGGAGAAGGCGCAGCAGCGCCTCTTCAACCTCAGGAGGCTGAAGAAATTCGGCTTGTCACCAAAAGAACTCACAAACTTCTACAGATGCAGAATCGAGAGCATCCTGTCGGGCTGTATCACCGCCTGGTACGGCAACTGCTCCGCCCACAACCGTAAGGCTCTCCAGAGGGTAGTGAGGTCTGCACAACGCATCTCCAGGACACCTACACCACCCGATGTCACAGGAAGGCCATACAGATCATCAAGGACAACAACCACCCAAGCCACTGCCTGTTCACCCCGCTATCATCCAGAAGGCGAGGTCAGTACAGGTGCTGGGACCGAGAGACTGAAAAACAGCTTCTATCTCAAGGCCATCAGACTGTTAAACAGCCACCACTAACATTGAGTGGCTGCTGCCAACACACTGACTCAACTCCAGCCACTTTAATAATGGGAATTAATGGGAAATTATGTCAAATATATCACTAGCCACTTTAAACAATGCTACCTAATATAATGTTTACATACCCTACATTATTCATCTCATATGTATATACTATACTCTATCATCTACTGCATCTTTATGTAATACATGTATCACTAGCCACTTTAACAATGCCACTTTGTTTACATACTCATCTCATATGTATATACTGCACTCAATACCATCTACTGTATCTTGCCTATACTGCTCTGTACCATCACTCATTCATATATCTTTATGTACATATTCTTTATCCCTTTACACTTGTGTCTATAAGGTAGTAGTTTTGGAATTGTTAGCTAGATTACTTGTTGGTTATTACTGCATTGTCGGAACTAGAAGCACAATAATTTCACTACACTCGCATTAACATCTGCTAACCATGTGTATGTGACAAATACGATTTGATTTGATTTGATCCGACATTGAAAATAATATTTTCCTGTCCAAGAAACGTGAATTTGAGATAAACAAACAAACGTGATATTTAATTTAGCTACAAAACATTCGAATGTAGCTGGTGGTCGTCAAATACATTTGGCTATGGTGAAATGCGTGGTTCTGGGGTATCCTAATCGAAGCGACAATAATAAAGGAGCGTTTCCGAATCGACCTAAGAGGTTTTGACATTCTCCTAAGGACCAGACTCGAATAGCAGTGTGCCTTGCTGCCCTGCGAAATACGGAAAAGTAGGATTCAACGGAGGAGCACATCATATGTGAAAAACACTTTCTGACAGACCACATACCGCCACTTGGAATAAGCGATGATGTCATTCCTATCATGCCACCATATCTCGACGGACCACTAAATCTGATCAGCCCGTGGGCGAGGAGGAATTAGTGGATGAAGATGTTGCAACGGCTAAGCACGGGAGGATACGCTCATGATTACTTTGATTGATAGCTTTCTTATCGCAATGATTGTAGTCGTAGGCCTTTTTAATAAATCGCATAAGTTGCATGGACTCATTGTGTTCAGTAGTAGTGGTTAACATGATTTTGGAATGACTACCCCAACTCTGTACCACACACATACAGACAATTGTAAGGTCCCTCAATCGAGTAGTGAATTTCAAACACAGATTAAACCACAAAGACCAGGGAGGTTTTCCAATGCCTCACAAAAAAGGGCACTGATTGGTAGATGTGTAAAAACAAAAAATAGCAGACGCTGAATATCTCTTTCATCATGATAGTTATTATTTAGGCTATGGATGGTGTATAAATACACCCAGTCACTACAAAGATACAGATGTCCTTCCAAACCCAGTTACCGGAGGAGGAGGAAACGGCTCAGGGATTTCACTATGAGGCCAATGGTGATTTTAAAACAGTTAATGGTTTATTGGTTGTGATATGAGAGAACTGAGAATGGATCAACAACATTGTAGTTACTCCACAATACTAACCTAAATGACAGAGTGTAAAGAAGGACGCCTGTACATGATAACAAAAATATTCAAAAACATACAACCTGTTTGCAACTTGGCACTTAAGTGGTTGTTTTTTTTATCCCTCTTCAGTCTAGGTCCTGTGAACTGGTTGAAAGCACCAAGACCAAGACAAGACAAGGTATGTGTGATCATCATTACTGAAAATCTATTATTATTCCAAATTGACCTGGCGTTGAATGACCCTTTGACACTTCCTTGCCTTGTACAATTCCTACATCCAGGGCCACCTCCAGGCATAAGTGACATAAGTGGTTGTTTAGGGCCCCAGGCCGCTAAGCAACCGCTTTCAAACAGGTCAAAATCTCTTGCCACCACATGGAGAATGGGTAGAATTGTAGGAGTTTAGCTGTAAAACTGTAAAAAAAATATTTAAAAAATGCTGTGCCCTATGGCAAAATGAGTAGAATTGCATGAAATGTGTCATAAAATTGCAAAAATGTCTCTTCTCCCCATGGCAAAATGTTCAGAATTGCAGGAAATTCACTTTAAAATGTATTGTTTTTCTCTCCGCCATCAAGAGACAGGGCCACTAAAATGTTTTGTAGTGGGGGTGGGGACAACAAAATCTCGCTTAGGGCCGGCCCCCAAAAGGCTGCCTGCATTGCTAATGGCATCCTATGCCCTATTTAGTGCACTACACTGAGTGTACAAAACACTTGGTAGTACAAGAGTAGTTTATTTTCATATCCAGATATTATAACTGCCACTAAATCCATAAAACACACAGTGGTTTACTTTTATAATCAAGATACAGTGAATGGCTATTAGCTAACTAAAGTACTAGAATATACACAGTGTTCAAAACATGCTCTTTGTCAGGATTTGGCCAGGGTTGTTCCGGTATTTGGTCACTAGATGCCCCCATTGTGCCTTTTGACCTTTTGTTTTCCCTTGATCCCCATTATTATTTGCACCTGTGCCTCGTTTCCCCTGATTGTATTTAAACCCTTTGTTTTCCTCTGTTCTTTGCTCTGTGTTTGTATGTTAGCACCCAGCCCTAGTTCTCTGTGAACTCTTGTTGATCCCGGTGGACTCTCTTGTGGAGTTCTGTTTTTTGTTCTTGTTTGTTTGTTTTTGAGTATCTTTTGAGGCTTTTTGTGCTTTACCTTCCACCTTGTGGATTTACCTTTTTTGTCTTGGAGGATTACCTTTGTTCTTGTGGAATTCCTTTTGAGGTTGTGGAGTTACATGTTTTCCTGAAGAACTTCACTTTTTACTTCATTAAATACACCGTCTCAAGTACTGCTGTGTCTGCCTCATCTTCTGGGTTCTGCCGACTATTCGTGGCTCAGTTGGTTAAGTGACTGTTTCTCACTCTGGAGATCCGGGTTCGTAACCGGGTCCTGACACTCTTTCCATGACATAGACTGATCAGGTGAATCTAGGTGAAAGCTATGATCACTTATTGATGTCTCTTGTTAAATCCACTACAATCAGTGTAGATGAAGGGGAGGAGACGGGTTAGAGGAGGATTTCTAAGCCTTCAGACAATTGAGACATGGATTGTGTATTTGTGTCATTCAGAGGATCAATGGCAAAACAAAAGATTGAAGTGCCTTTGAACGGGGTACAGTTTCCCGTCTGTATCAAAATGGTCCACCACTCAAAGGACATCCAGCCATCTTGACACAACTGTGGGAAGCATTGGAGTCAACATGGGCCACCATCCCTTGGAATGCTTTCTGCACACAGGCCGTCATTGTGAATAAGAATTTGTTCTTTACTGACCTGCCTAGTTAAATACATGAAAATATATAATAATAATGTCTAAATATCTTGCATTACCCATCTCATATTTTTACACAGTATCCTATATTATTCTACTGTATCTTGTTCTATGCCTCTCTGACATTGCTCGTCCGTATATTTTTATATTCTTAATTCCATTCCTTTACTAGATTTGTGTGTTTTTGGTATATGTTGTGTGATTGTTAGACATTACTGCACTGTCGGAGCTATAAGCACAAGCATTTCACTACACCTGCAATAACATCTGCTAAACACGTATATGTGGCCGATTTGTTCTGAGGGCAAAAGGAGTGCAACTCAATATCAGGAAGGTGTTCCTGATGTTTTGTGAACTCAGTGTATGTAGGGAATAGGGTCCCATTTGGGATGCAGATCATGTTGAATCAATGTTGTTTTGGCTTTGATAAAATATTGACCTTTTCCCTACTGTAGCCAGTGCCACTGAACCTGATCCAGTGCTACCGGACACACCATTTGTCCTCCAGGATCTGTCCCTGGCTCTGTTGACCAAGAAGTTCCTAAGGCTATTGCGTGGCATCCATCATGGTTTCATAGACCTTAACCTCGTGGCAAAGAACCTCATCACAAGGAAACCGAGGGTCTGTGACCTCACCAACTGCCTGGAGGGGACCAACCTTATTCAGAAACAATCTGCCAACAAGATCAAGTGGTTGTGAGTACTGCGGTTTCAACACACAAGCTCTTTGCCAGTCTGTGCTCCCACCTTCTGTGTTTATTTGTCTGTTTTGATAGGATGTGTTCATGCAGGGTGGTATTCATTAGGCACCAAATGGAAGAAAACAGATTGAAATAGGGAGGGACTAGGACCTGAACTTGTCCAGTAAGAAAGACACATTTTCTTCTTCAGTTGCAAAACGTTTAGAAACGTCTTCTACTGCGTTCCCTAATTAATATGTGACTCCTGTCCTTGAGCTGTTGTTGTCTATTCATGTTCTGTGTTATGTCATGTTTTGTGTGGACCTTAGGAAGACTACTGCTTTCACAACAGCTAATGGGAACCTAATAAAATACCAAGACCAGATCACCCTGCATGGTAGCAAGGGGTTTGTCTGTATTCTATAACTGAGTGTGGTATCATCCTCTCCCTCCCCAGAGGTCCGTGTCCAGTCACCAGTTTTGTGGGGCCGAAGCAGAGGTTTTAGTGGGAGCTGCAGAACCTGAAGACGGTGGAGGAAAGTCTGGATGAGCTCATCAAGACCTGTGCACAGCAGCTCTTTGACATGATGGACAGCCTAGACAACAGAGAATATCCTTTTAGAACATAAACACTGTAAAAAACTGTTGGTCACTAAATCCGTCTAGATGGACCATGTAAAAGTGGGCTGGTAGGCCCTCGCCCGTCTGAGCGGTCGGCTGTGAATGCCCTCGCCCGTCTGAGAGGTCGGCTGTGAATTACTTCGCACGTCGGATGTGAATGACCTCGCATGTCGGAGCGTCGGCTGTGAATGCACTCACCCGTCGGAGCGGTCGGCTGTGAATGCACTCGCCCGTTGGAGCGGTCGGCTGTGAATACATTCGCACATCGGAGCTTCGGCTGTGAAAGTCATTCTTAGATTTACGCTGTGAATTAACCAACATTTTGGGAAACAATGTTAGGATTATGCCTGTTACGATTGCACTGTGGAAACAGTCACCAGTCCTAAAGTACAAACAATTTGTGTCCTGCTGTTGTATCCTCTTTAATTGCCTCTGCACATTTGCATTCGTGACCCACCAAGACATCAGTGGTCTATCAAGGTGTTCCAGGAGCTGACGGTCGTTGCCATTAAGGCCCCGGAGAAGACCAAGCTGGAGCTGCCCACACCCAAGGAGGTACAGTAAGGAGGGCCAAACATAAACCTGCTTTACAGACCTGGGTCGTGTTCATTAGGGAACACCGTAGCAAAATGTGGTGCAATGAAAACTGGCATTTCTTATTGTACAAGCTAATATAGTATGTTTCCGTTTCCACGGTTTTCTTCCGTTTCGTGCCTAATGAACACAACACCACTCTGTGGCTGTATATGCATACTTATTCATTCATGATGCACTGACACAAACTTAACATTTGCAGAATCTGTACAATTCTAAACCACTGAGTCTGATGTTGATTGGCTGAATTGATCACTTTATTGAATTGTTTCCATTTTAGAACGGCATCTAGATCCACCTGAAGGGAGGCAGGGGACCAATCAAAGTGTTGACCTGTGAGCTGGGCGGGCCTCAGTGTGACACACAGGGAAGTAGAAAGACCAGACTTTCTAGTTTTGGAGGAGAGATCATGTTCTGCACACAGATAACAGCTGTGCTTTTCAATCAGTCAAGTTCATCAATTGTTAAGCTTTATTAGGTGCCCTAGATATTAATTTACCTATATGTAAAGTACATTACTTCCTGCCTACTCTGTAAGAAAGTGATTGGATTGGAACATTGAATGTGCTCCCCAATATGTTCACCAGAGGGAGCTGTTAACTATAAAATAGGTTTGTGAGATGCTGTATCAAATGAGGTCAGTTACTTCACAAAAGGTATAAATATTGATGTTTTGGTGTAGTCCAAATCAACTGTTAATTTCTCTTCTGTAGGGACCTCTGCATCACAGAATGCTGTACAGAGTGGATAGTCTGGCGTCACACTGTCCTCATTGGACGTTTTTGTCTCACTGTTCGGACTGACAGATTCCACATTCTGCCATTGTAATTTTAGGAAGAGACCATTTTTGTAATAATTTCTTTGTAAAATCCCAAGGATTATAGCAAAGTTAAGGAATGGATTGTAAAAAGAACATGTAGGTTATTAAATTGCACGCTTTATTTTTATACATATTTAGTTTTGAGTTAACAGGGGAAAGGGCCTCAGATCCACAAAGTCCCTTCCACCAGGTGGCTGATGAGATATGTTGGCACGACTACCGTATTGCATCTCCATCCCAAAGCCCTTGCTTGGAAGTGTACTTTGCCAGATTGCCAAGGTGGCAAGACACGGTAGTGATGGCACCATAGGCCTTGTTCATCTCTGCACCAGACAGGATGCTCTTGCCAGCATACTTGGGGTCCAACATGCAGCGTGTATGGGCTTCAGGCAGAAGTCTTCATGATTGCAATACAGTCTGCTTTCTCTATGATTTGCTTGACCTTCACTTGAACTCTGCATCCAGAAAATGAGTAGATGTTTGGTTGGAGGGGTGTATGCTGGGCGAAGAACATTCAGAAATCTTGTCCAATAGACATTGCCTGTGAGCATCAGAGGTGAACCAGTTGCATTCACAGCTCGAGCAAGACATTCATCAGCATTTCTCTGACTACGTTCCTCCAATGAATCAAAAAAAACTTCTGATTCCAAGAGGACCATGAGCTGTTGCTATCGATAAGGTGTCCGATTCATCATTTTCACCTCGAATAGAAGTTGAGGGACTTTTCTCAGAAGTTGCTTGTTGTGAGCGCTGAGGGAACTTTATGCACTTGGCCAGATGATTCTGCATCTTTGTTGCATTCTTCACATATGATTTGGCACAGTATTTGCAAATGTACACAGCCTATCCTTCTACATTATCTGCAGTGAAATCTCTCCACACATCAGATAGTGCCTGTGACATTTTCCTGTAAAGATTAGGGAAAAAATGAGTAAAAAAATAAACAAATACAATTCCATGTACATATAAATAGTTAAGCAGTTTGATTAAACAACTCATTTGTAAGGTACGTGTTTTAAAATTAAACATGTATGGAAACAGAAGAATTAACACTCCTCAGTTATCAGGCTCAAGCAAGCTAAAAACCCACATGGTAGCAAGAACTAACTAGCAGAAATTGTTAAGTTAGAAATTATTTAAACACACTTTGCTGTAGGCTACTAGAAGGCATGTAGTCCTTGGCTCAGACAGTGGTAGTAGTGTGGGCTCAATAGCATCTCATTAGTGTACAGCTGATTCTCAAGATCTTTCACATGTGATGGAAGATTGCACTGTGCTTGCAGAGGGTTGCAATTCAATTAAATTGGGGATAGTTTAACCAAAATATGCCACAAAACCTAGAATTGTCTTATGTGTATCCCACAAAAAAAGGTTCACTGTTATAAGCAAACTTTTTATGAATTTAAGCAAAATTCCCCAAATTCCAGGGCTTAACTTCCCATGGAAACTTCTGGAAATTTCCCCGAATGTTTGCGACCCTTTGCAACCCTAATTGTGCAGCCCCCTCAGTACCCCCAGTTCCCGCAGAACTGTGGATTTGATCATTGTCTAAAGCAGGATCATCATGTAAACTACTGGATTGGAACATAATGTGTATATGTTCTTTGTTTTTGTTTAAAAAAATAATCTGACCATGTTTTACATTTTCTTTTGAAAGTTTTACTTTTGTTTGTCTTTCCAATGTTAAAACAGTCTGTTATTACTAAAGAAGAGAACACTTAAAATGTATCCTCATATGAATAAACTTGTGTGTGTGTGTATACTTTTTATATATAGTACCAGTCAAAAGTTTGGACATCTACTCATTCAATGGTATTTATTTGTACTATTTTCTACATTGTAGAATAATAGTGAAGACGTCGAAACTATAACACACAAGAAAAGTGTTAAATCAAATATATTTTAGATTCTTCAAAGGAGTCACCCTTTGCCTTGATGACAGCTTTGCACACTCTTGGCATTCTCTCAACCACACATTCATGATGAATATTTTTCTAACAGTCTTGAAGGAGTTCCCACATATGCTGAGCACTTGGTGGCTGCTTTTTGGTCCAACTCATCCAAAACCATCTCAATTGGGTTGTGGTCAGGTGATTGTAGAGGCCAGGTCATCTGATGCAGCACCACCAACCACTCTTCTTGGTCAAATAGCTGTTACACAATCTTTGCAGCAATTCGACCGTAAAGGCCTGATTCGTGCAGTCCTCTCTGAACAGTTGATGTTGAGATGTGTCTGTTACTTGAACTCTGAAGCATTTAATTAGGGTTGCAATCTGAGGTGCAATAAACTCTAATGAGCTTATCTTCTGCAGCAGAGGTAACTCTGGGTCTTACTTTCCTGTGGTGGTCCTCATGAGAGCCAGTTTCATCATAGCACTTGATGGTTTTTGCAACTGCACTTGAAGAAACTTTCAAAGTGTTATTTTCCGCATTGACTGACCTGCATGTCTTAAAGTAGTGATGGACTGTCGTTTCTCTGCTTATTTGAGCTGTTCTTGCCATAATATGAACTTGGTATTTTACCAAATAGGGCTATCTTCTGTATACCACCCCTACCTTGTCACAACACAACTGATTGGCTCAAACATATTAAGAAGGAAAGATTTTACGCAAATTAACAAGGCATACCTGTTAATTGAAATGCATTCCAGGTGACTACCTCTTGAAACTGGTTGAGAGAATGCAAAGCGTGTGCAATGCTGTCATCAAGGCAAAGGGTGGCTACTTTGAACAATCTCAAATATAAAATATATTTAGATTTGTTTAACACTTTTTGGTGACTACATGATTCCATATGTGCTACTTCATAGTTTTGATGTATTCTACAATGTACAAAAACCCTGGAATGAGTTGGTGTGTCCTAACTTTTGACTGATACTGTATATCTTAACCCCTTTTTTATATTTATATCCATCTGCAACATCTTGACCATATACCTATTTACGAGGTACACCATTTTGGAAAGTTATTTATAACTATTCATTCATAAATAGAGTTCCTATGGCGCACACCTGTTGCCGGAGCCACCTTATCTTCAACTTTTGTCGCAGCTGTCAATTGCTAGTGAGTGTTGAACGCCTACTGAGCAAAGGTAAATCCATCTCTGCTCCTTTTCGCCCAAACATGCCCATTCACGCGTTCGTCCCGCCCCTTTCTATGTTCAGGTTGACGCTCCACTTTATGCGCTCAGTCACAGGTTGTGTAAACTGGAGCTGGTGGGATAGATCCGGATAGACCACAGGGAGAAAGGGATTTCACATTGTTTTTGCGTGGGCAAACTGTAGTATTGGAGTATTTCTTTCTTCGCGGTGGATACAAGGATAACCCACAAATAAAGGGACATTTTACTACTGTAGTTTTTACTGTATGTGGATCGACGCAGATACCGGAATGGCAAATTTGGGAGTAGCCTAACAGATCGTATGGCACACTTTGATTTATAAATCTTACATTTCCGTTGGGTAAACTTACTGTTTAATCAACAACACATTGAGGAACAACGTATTTTATAGATATTAACGCATTTAACGTGAGCAAGCATGCCGCTGCCGGAGTTGATCACGGTCACGGAATTTGTGGCTGAAACTAACGAGGACTACAAAGCGCCCACAACCTCGAATTTCACCACTAGAATGTCCCATTGTCGGAACGCGGTGGCAGCATTAGAAGAGGTGGGTGCAGGCCATGGCAGTGTGAAAACTTAATATAAGTGACTCGAAATGTGAAACGGTGTTCTTAGATTAACGTGTGCGTCTTTACGCACAAGGTAGGCCTAACCGCATTTTTACAGTTATTTGTCGAGTTCAGTTTCCCCGAAAGTGATCAGGCTAGACCTTCTAAACTCAAAATAGTAAAAAAAAGACCTTTTCGAAATCAAAACAGGTTTTCTTATCCTAGTTGTGTTGAACTTCGCCTATGCCGTTCTCCACAAGTGTCCACCAACAAGTGCCCACACCATAGTTTATAGGTATTCCATTCTAAACCATTCAGCAATCCATAGACAAAACATTGAGTTGAAAATTCCCTTTGAAATATGTAATTTTTGTATGCTACAAAGGTCTCTGACTCGTGAAATAAAATGCCTTTCACCGATGTGAGGAACCTATCTTATCTGTTTGACTAAAGAGGCTTGAGCATATTTTAAAGATGTCATTATTGTAGGCTACAAACATTTCTGTGACTTATGCAAAAATGCCTTACCCCAATGTGAGGAAGAGATCTTATCTGTTTGCCAGAGAGGCAGTTTCCCTTGTGTGGACACATCCACACATTAAAGTCTTGAGCCCTATACAAACTTTGAGTAGTACCACACCTTTAATGCCCAGTGGATCCCTCACACATCCATATCCATTGAATTGGCTTTCCTTACTAGGTCCCAGATGGCATCCATATGGCTGGACTATTTGGGACATAACCCTTGTGTTGTTGGCATAAGGCCTACTGTCATGCACAGTAGACCACAATGGG
The DNA here is from genome assembly GCF_021184085.1 of Oncorhynchus gorbuscha. Taxonomy (NCBI): domain Eukaryota; kingdom Metazoa; phylum Chordata; class Actinopteri; order Salmoniformes; family Salmonidae; genus Oncorhynchus; species Oncorhynchus gorbuscha. Next base: position 16,817,249 of record NC_060184.1, read on the forward strand.
TGTTTTCTACGTTATTCCTGGCATTTGTTGGCATTCAGATCTGCTCCTGATTGTTCTCTGGAGATGTGCTGTTGCCCTGGGCTAGGCTTGTAATAGGCTGGTAATACGGAAGTGATCTCTATGCCCCAGGTCAGGCAGGTGATAGGCTGGTAATAAGGAAGTGGTACACTACTGGCCTTACGGCAGGCTGTATGAATCACTGGATTGGTGTCACAGTTTAGGGCCTATTCAAATGACGGCATATTGTGTATGCACAATGGAGGAAGACACACACACACACAGTGCCATATGAGAGGATATTCTGCTGTGTGTACAGTGTTGCAGAATACACCACATGAGGAGAGGTGACTAGAATGAACTTGTGTTAGAGTTACATTTAGTGGAATCTCTCAAAACAAGGAAGTGTTGTATTTCATTGGCTTTCTCTGTTTCACAACTGAAAGTCAAACAGATTTTCCCCCACTGAACACAGTGTATATCAAGTTGGACAGAAAAGCATATATAGGCACATATGCATCACTCATGTTGACCAGGTCAAATTGTATTGGTCACATACACGTGTTTAGCAGATTTTATTGTGGATGTAGCGAAATGCTTGTGTTTCTAGCTCCGACGGTGCAGTAATATCTAACAATTTCACAACATATACCCAATACACACAAATCTAAGTAGGAATGAATTAAGACTATGTACATATGGACGAGCGATGACAGAGCGGAACGGACTAAAATACAGTAGAATAGTATAGAATACAGTATATACATATGGGATGAGTAATGCAAGATATATAAACATTATTAAGTGAATGAGATACAGTAGAATAGTATATAAAACAGTATATACATATGAGATGAGTAATGCCAGATATATAAACATTATTAAGTGAATGAGATACAGTAGAGTGGGGCGACAGGTAGCCTAGTGGTTAGAGCATTGGACTGGTAACCGAAAGGTTTCAAGATCAAATCCCCGAGCTGACAAGGTAAAAATCTGTCGTTCTGCCCCTGAACAAGGCAGTTAACACACTGTTCCTAGGCCGTCATTGTAAATAAGAATTTGCTCTTAACTGACTTGCCTACTTAAATAAAGGTTAAAAAATATATATATTAAAGAATAGTATAGAAAACAGTATATACATATGAGATGAGTAATGGCAGATATGTAAACATTAAGTGACTAAGACACAGTAGAATAGAATACAGTATATATGTATGAGATGAGTAATGCAAGATATGTAAACATTATTAAGTGACTAAGATAGCATAGAATACAGTATACACAGTTGAATCTCGGAGGTTTCTTCGCCAAATACATTTAAACTCAGTTTTTCACCATTCCTGACATTTGATCCAAGTAAAAATGTCCTGTCTTAGGTCAGTTAGGATCACCACTTTATTTTAAGAATGTGAAATGTCAGAATAACAGTAGAGAGAATGATTTATTTAATATTTTATTTCTTTCATAACATTCCCAGTGGGTCAGAAGTTTACATACACTCAATTAGTATTTGGTAGCATTGCCTTTAAATTGTTTAACGTGGGTCAAACGTTTTGGGTCGCCTTCCACAAGCTTCCAACAATAACTTGCGTGAATTTTGGTCCATTCCTCCTGACAGAGTTGGTGTAACTGAGTCAGGTTTGCAGGCCTCCTTGCTCACACACGCTTTTTCTACCCACAAATGTTCTATAGGTTGAGGTCAGGGCTGTGCGATGGCCACTCCAATACCTTGACTTTGTTGTCCTTAAGCTATTTTGCCACAGCTTTGTAAGTACGCTTGGGGTCATTGTCCATTTGGATGACCCATTTGCGACCAAGCTTTAATTTCCTAACGGATGTTGCTTCAATATATCCACAGAATTTTCCTCCCTCATGATGCCATCTATTTTGTGAAGTGCACCAGTCCCTCCTGCAGCAAAGCACCCCCACAACATGATGCTGCCACCCCTGTGCTTCACAGTTGATATATATATAGATACTTTGTATCTGTTTCCTCCAGCATCTTCACAAGGTCCTTTGCTGTTGTTCTGGGATTGATTTGCACTTTTCGCACCAAAGTACGTTCATCTCTAGGAGACAGAACGCTTCTCCTTCCTAAGCAGTATAACGGCTGCGTGGTTCCATGATGTTTATACTTGCGTACTATTGTTTGTACAGATGAACGTGGTACCTTCAGGCATTTGGAAATTGCTCCCAAGGATGAACCAGACACATTTTCTTCTGAGGTCTTGGCTGATTTCTTTAGATTTTCCCATGATGTCAAGCAAAGAGGCACTGAGTTTGAAGGTAGGCCTTGAAATACATCCACAGGTACCCCTCCAATTGAGTAAAATAATGTCAATTAGCCTATCAGAAACTTCTAAAGCCATGACATCCTTTTCTGTAATTTTCCAAGCTGTTTAAAGGCACAGTTAACTTAGTGTATGTAAACTTCTGACCCACTGGAATTGTGATACAGTGAATTATAAGTGAAATAATCTGTCTGTAAACAATTGTTGGAAATGACTTGTGTCATGCACAAAGTATATGTCCTAACTGACTTGTTAAGACTATTGTTTGTTCACAAGAAATTTGTGGAGTGGTTGAAAAACAAGTTTTAATGACTCCAACCGAAGTGTATGTAAACTTCCAACTTCAAATGTACGTATGAAATGTGTAATGCCAGATAGAACAACACTAATGTGGAGAACAGACAGCAGGCAGGCAGCTGTAATGGCGGTTTTACATCAGGTCGACTGACAGGCAGCACTCTCCTTCCCAGTTCCTCTTATCTGGCTGACAGTGCCTGAGCAGCCTACTGTGGACTGGAGTGCCTTGCTGTTTCCTTGCCTGTGTTGCATGGTGGGTAGCTCTTGTCCAGGAAGCCTCAGTGTCAGCAAGCTGCACGTAATGCCCCGGACCAGAGCTATGTGGTGGAGAACACTACCATATAGTCTCGTCGGAGGATCACTCTCTAGTCTAGCTCACATCAAAGCTCTAGCTTGGTAGATCACTGCTGCATCCTGGGAGAGTCCCTGGGGCTTGGGCTGATGCACTCATGTCCTAGCATGCTTTCTCTCTTTCTTTTCCTCCTCTTCTCTCTCACAGACTGCCCAGCCTGTCCCAGCTTGTCTACTCCCATGCCTTCCTCCCACTGGGCACATACTGGTTGAATCAACGTTGTTTCCACATCATTTTAATGAACCAACGTGGAATAGACGTTGAATTGACGTCTGTGCCCAGTGGGCTCCCTGGACTGGGTGAGTGTCCACTGGGCTCCCTGGGCTGGGTGAGTGTCCACTGGGATCCCTGGGCTGGGTGAGTGTCCACTGGGCTCCCTGGGCTGGGTGAGTGTCCACTGGGCTCCCTGGACTGGGTGAGTGTCCACTGGGCTCCCTGGACTGGGTGAGTGTCCACTGGGCTCCCTGGGCTGGGTGTTTCCACTGGGCTCCCTGGGCTGGCTGAGTGTCCGGTGGACGGACAATGTGGAGTACAACAAAACCATTTGGTTTGGGTATGCATGATAGTGTGAAAAGGGTGTAAGAGAATGGCTGACACATTTACATTTACATTTAAGTCATTTAGCAGACGCTCTTATCCAGAGCGACTTACAAATTGGACATCAACCAAGGACGCAGCATTGTCATCTGCTCACCCAAGAAAGTTAGTAATTACTGTAGATATAAATTCACACGGGAATGGCAAAATATGTCAGTTGAATGAGTTCATCTACTCATCTAATGTATTTCTCCACTGTTATTTTAGTAGACCATTACAGGACCACAACATCTGATCTCTACTGTTATTTTAGTAGACCATTACAGGACCACAACATCTGATCTCTACTGTTATTTTAGTAGACCATTACAGGACCACAACATCTGATCTCTACTGTTATTTTAGTAGACCATTACAGGACCACAACATCTGATCTCTACTGTTATTTTAGTAGACCATTACAGGACCACAACATCTGATCTCTACTGTTATTTTAGTAGACCATTACAGGACCACAACATCTGATCTCTACTGTTATTTTAGTAGACCATTACAGGACCACAACATCTGATCTCTACTGTTATTTTAGTAGACCATTACAGGACCACAACATCTGATCTCTACTGTTATTTTAGTAGACCATTACAGGACCACAACATCTGATCTCTACTGTTATTTTAGTAGACCATTACAGGACCACAACATCTGATCTCTACTGTTATTTTAGTAGACCATTACAGGACCACAACATCTGATCTCTACTGTTATTTTAGTAGACCATTACAGGACCACAACATCTGATCTCTACTGTTATTTTAGTAGACCATTACAGGACCACAACATCTGATCTCTACTGTTATTTTAGTAGACCATTACAGGACCACAACATCTGATCTCTACTGTTATTTTAGTAGACCATTACAGGACCACAACATCTGATCTCTACTGTTATTTTAGTAGACCATTACAGGACCACAACATCTGATCTCTACTGTTATTTTAGTAGACCATTACAGGACCACAACATCTGATCTCTACTGTTATTTTAGTAGACCATTACAGGACCACAACATCTGATCTCTACTGTTATTTTAGTAGACCATTACAGGACCACAACATCTGATCTCTACTGTTATTTTAGTAGACCATTACAGGACCACAACATCTGATCTCTACTGTTATTTTAGTAGACCATTACAGGACCACAACATCTGATCTCTACTGTTATTTTAGTAGACCATTACAGGACCACAACATCTGATCTCTACTGTTATTTTAGTAGACCATTACAGGACCACAACATCTGATCTCTACTGTTATTTTAGTAGACCATTACAGGACCACAACATCTGATCTCTACTGTTATTTTAGTAGACCATTACAGGACCACAACATCTAATCTCTACTGTTATTTTAGTAGACCATTACAGGACCACAACATCTGATCTCTACTGTTATTTTAGTAGACCATTACAGGACCACAACATCTGATCTCTACTGTTATTTTAGTAGACCATTACAGGACCACAACATCTGATCTCTACTGTTATTTTAGTAGACCATTACAGGACCACAACATCTGATCTCTACTGTTATTTTAGTAGACCATTACAGGACCACAACATCTGATCTCTACTGTTATTTTAGTAGACCATTACAGGACCACAACATCTGATCTCTACTGTTATTTTAGTAGACCATTACAGGACCACAACATCTGATCTCTACTGTTATTTTAGTAGACCATTACAGGACCACAACATCTGATCTCTACTGTTATTTTAGTAGACCATTACAGGACCACAACATCTGATCTCTACTGTTATTTTAGTAGACCATTACAGGACCACAACATCTGATCTCTACTGTTATTTTAGTAGACCATTACAGGACCACAACATCTGATCTCTACTGTTATTTTAGTAGACCATTACAGGACCACAACATCTGATCTCTACTGTTATTTTAGTAGACCATTACAGGACCACAACATCTGATCTCTACTGTTATTTTAGTAGACCATTACAGGACCACAACATCTGATCTCTACTGTTATTTTAGTAGACCATTACAGGACCACAACATCTGATCTCTACTGTTATTTTAGTAGACCATTACAGGACCACAACATCTGATCTCTACTGTTATTTTAGTAGACCATTACAGGACCACAACATCTGATCTCTACTGTTATTTTAGTAGACCATTACAGGACCACAACATCTGATCTCTACTGTTATTTTAGTAGACCATTACAGGACCACAACATCTAATCTACACTGTTATTTTAGTAGACCATTACAGGACCACAACATCTGATCTCTACTGTTATTTTAGTAGACCATTACAGGACAACAACATCTAATCTCTACTGTTATTTTAGTAGACCATTACAGGACCACAACATCTGATCTCTACTGTTATTTTAGTAGACCATTACAGGACCACAACATCTGATCTCTACTGTTATTTTAGTAGACCATTACAGGACGACAACATCTAATCTCTACTGTTATTTTAGTAGACCATTACAGGACGACAACATCTAATCTCTACTGTTATTTTAGTAGACCATTACAGGACGACAACATCTGATCTCTACTGTTATTTTAGTAGACCATTACAGGACCACAACATCTGATCTCTACTGTTATTTTAGTAGACCATTACAGGACGACAACATCTAATCTCTACTGTTATTTTAGTAGACCATTACAGGACGACAACATCTAATCTCTACTGTTATTTTAGTAGACCATTACAGGACCACAACATCTGATCTCTACTGTTATTTTAGTAGACCATTACAGGACCACAACATCTGATCTCTACTGTTATTTTAGTAGAATGTGTTGCCATTTTGGACTCACAGAGAGTGGCTGCCGATCACTACAGCATTATGGTTGTGCAGGCAGACCGTGGGCTTGGCTGGCATGTTGCCATGTCTGTCGTGTTATTGTGTAAACAGTAGGGCTGGGCTCAGGACTGCGTGGCCATTCTCTCATTCACTGCTCTAATCTCAGGGGAATTTGTACACACAGTGACTAAGGAGTAAGTGAGTGATAGTTCCAGTAGTCCTTTCTGTTTACTTCCTGTCTCATATATGTGTTTCTTTGTGATCCCTCTCCCTGCAGCCCCTTGATCAAATCAAATCACATTTTATTGTCACATGCGCCGCATACAACAGGTGTAGACAGTGAAAACCCCTAACCAACAACGTGTTAAGAAGTTAAGAAGAAAAATGTGTTAAATTAGAAATAGATAGGTAGAAAAATAGAACATTAAAGTAACAAATAATAAAAGAAGTAACAAATAGTTAAACATGATGTACCTCATAGATGTGTCTCTGTGTGTTCTCTCTCCCTACAGAATCTAAATGTACCTCATAGATGTGTCTCTGTGTGTTCTCTCTCCCTATAGGCTCTAGATGTACCTCATAGATGTGTCTCTGTGTGTTCTCTCTCCCTACAGAATCTAAATGTACCTCATAGATGTGTCTCTGTGTGTTCTCTCTCCCTATAGGCTCTAGATGTACCTCATAGATGTGTCTCTGTGTGTTCTCTCTCCCTATAGGCTCTAGATGTACCTCATAGATGTGTCTCTGTGTGTTCTCTCTCCCTACAGAATCTAAATGTACCTCATAGATGTGTCTCTGTGTGTTCTCTCTCCCTACAGAATCTAAATGTACCTCATAGATGTGTCTCTGTGTGTTCTCTCTCCCTACAGAATCTAAATGTACCTCATAGATGTGTCTCTGTGTGTTCTCTCTCCCTACAGAATCTAAATGTACCTCATAGATGTGTCTCTGTGTGTTCTCTCTCCCTACAGAATCTAAATGTACCTCATAGATGTGTCTCTGTGTGTTCTCTCTCCCTACAGAATCTAAATGTACCTCATAGATGTGTCTCTGTGTGTTCTCTCTCCCTACAGAATCTAAATGTACCTCATAGATGTGTCTCTGTGTGTTCTCTCTCCCTATAGGCTCTAGATGTACCTCATAGATGTGTCTCTGTGTGTTCTCTCTCCCTATAGGCTCTAGATGTACCTCATAGATGTGTCTCTGTGTGTTCTCTCTCCCTACAGGTTCTAGATGTAGACAGAGGTGTACTTCACAAGATCAAGAAGTCTGTCAAGGCCATAAACATCTCTGGCCTGGGTGAGTACAAAACAGTATAGAACCGTACAGTACACTACTACACAATACAGTACACTACTACATAGTACAATACAGTACATTACAGTGCAACACAGTACACCAGTGAGTGAGTCGGTCCTGGTGTACAGTTTCCATATATCCATAATGTATATAGCACCTACATCCACTAACCTCTGTACTCCAGTTGTGCAGCATGTTGGTATCCCTCAATATACTTCACAATAATATTAGAGAGAGAGAGAGATATGTTTATAGCACCTTAACACATTCCTCCCATTCCACACACCTGTCCCAGCAGGCCTAAGGAGCACAGGTCCCTCCTACAATACGGTATATTAAATGTCCCTACTCAGTTAAACCCAGGCCCTTTTCTTCCATGACTGTGCCTGTCCACCCAGCCCACAGACCTTCCAGTGTAATCCCAGGGTCATAATCCTGGATCAGGGGCTGATAACCACGGCTCTAACCCAGTTGGACCTACACATGCTGGAAATACCTTAAAGCTAGAATCCTTCATTGAAACAATAACGAGGTGTTTTCCCCACCCCTGTTTCGCTAAAAAGCCATCTCAAATTGAGACAGAGCTGAATGCAAAGACTGACCATCCATGATATCAAAATGACTGTTTTAACCATGTTATGAGGCTATACAGTGTTTGTTTACATTTATTTTGTTTACAAACGTTGGTGTAAAACAAGCCTATATTTTGTTTGAACTACAGTTGAACTACAATCATCAGACATTTATAAGTTATATTCTTCAACAATCAATGGATGTATATATCATTTATACGTACAAAAATGGATGTAGCATCTAAGGATTCTAGCTTTAACGCCACGTTGCTTCTGTTTGGAGCTGCTGTGTAAACTAAGCTCTGAGTCTTTACACACACTTTACAAGCCCAACATGCTCGTCACTGTTATGAAAGGCTGTGTAAGAATGACATCGTTAGTCTGATCCCAGATCTGTTTGTGCTGGTCTTGAGTTGACAACTCCAATAGCTATTGAGTTGGCAAGGCAACAGTTAGGTGTTTTTACTTAGGATTTATGTCATGTATTTATGTCAACTAAAAGTGTTGAGAGTGGTGGGAAGTCAGTCAGGAAAGTAGTAGAATGATTTTCATCCTGTTTCTGGGTCATACACTCTGTTCTAATGAAGCTTCTGCGTGGTCCTGCATGCTTCTGCGTGGTCCTGCATGCTTCTGCGTGGTCCTGCATGCTTCTGCGTGGTCCTGCGTGCTTCTGCGTGGTCCTGCATGCTTCTGCGTGGTCCTGCATGCTTCTGCGTGGTCCTGTATGCTTCTGCGTGGTCCTGCATGCTTCTGCGTGGTCCTGCATGCTTCTGCATGGTCCTGCATGCTTCTGCGTGGTCCTGTATGCTTCTGCGTGGTCCTGCATGCTTCTGTGTGGTCCTGCATGCTTCTGCGTGGTCCTGCGTGCTTCTGCGTGGTCCTGCGTGCTTCTGCGTGGTCCTGCGTGCTTCTGCATAGTCCTGCGTGCTTCTGCATAGTCCTGCGTGCTTCTGCGTGCTTCTGTGTGGTCCTGCATGCTTCTGCATAGTCCTGCATGCTTCTGTGTGGTCCTGCATGCTTCTGTGTGGTCCTGCGTGCTTCTGCGTGGTCCTGCATGCTTCTGCATTGGTCCTGCGTGCTTCTGCGTGGTCCTGCATGCTTCTGCATTGGTCCTGCGTGCTTCTGCGTGGTCCTGCATGCTTCTGCGTGGTCCTGCATGCTTCTGCGTAGTCCTGCATGCTTCTGCATTGGTCCTGCGTGCTTCTGCGTGGTCCTGCATGCTTCTGTGTGGTCCTGCATGCTTCTGTGTGGTCCTGTATGATTCTGTGTGGTCCTGCATGCTTCTGTGTGGTCCTGCATGCTTCTGTGTGGTCCTGCATGCTTCTGTGTGGTCCTGC